>NW_027039614.1:0-20000 GCF_034236695.1 Oncorhynchus nerka
CCTGCCGCCACAGACATACATGGTATCACTTGTTATACATAATTATTATACATAAATCATTGCCAAAAGCACAAGACATACTGTTGCATGTTGGTCTATATTATTAATGGATTGATCATATAGAAATATAAAACATTCTTTTAACTACTACAATGCAATTACATGTGGAGCAGGAACCACTGACTCACTGCATTATTCTATAGTATTATCAAGACACCTGCTGTTAACTCTTAACTACTTAGGACACCTGCTGTTAACTCTTAACTACTTAGGACAGCTCACCAGGTGTCCTAAATATTGCGTACAGAACTGTCCGCGTCCACGTTCGGTGTGGCGCCAAGCCGGTTACGCGCAGAGTGGACTGAGGTGATCTCGGGGAATAACGATGGAGTTTGTTACAGTGTTGAGACACCGAAGTTTATTGTTCAATTTGCTTTTTTCTTTACGGTCAGGGACATTATGAGTGTAGACAGATCCTTTTCACTCTCTATCCTTGTTTCAATTTGTGGTTCACCGGATTCATCATCGAGACGAGGGACAGACGAACGACCTGCTAACTAGCCAAGCTATTCGGTACAGCTCGGTAAGCTAGCTAGCTACTTTACCAGCAGCATCCTAGTTATCCTAGCTATTCGGTACAGCTCGGTAAGCTAGCTAGTTACTCTACCAGCAGCATCCTAGTTACCATAGCTACCACTACATCATCACCGGCTCCCCGGTTGTTTCTTCCACCTGTTAAATCCGGGTGAGGCTTCTCCCTCTCGTTGACGGATGCTGGCTACCTCTGTCCGGTTCTCCTCTCTTCACTAGATGGACGGTAACTTTAGTGTTTAACCCTCTGTGTCCAAGGACCAAACTTTTGAATATTATTTTCAGGGCGCCTCAATAGCAGGTATTGAACCCCGGGTAAATAATCACTAGTCAGAACCTCAACCTCAGTTTACATTCATTATAAAAAATCATCTTAATATCTGATATTGTGAGTAAACAACCTCGAGAGTGCGTCTTCCAGACCTCCAATAAATGACATCATTCAACCCTCCCGGTTAGTAAATTTACCTCAACATCCCCCGGAGAAGGCAGAGTAACGACACCAGCCTTTTAGCGGGGCTGACAGACTGACTACAACGTTCGCGTCGCTAAATTAATTTCGTTTTTAAAAATGACACACTGCTCGCGCGCTGCAACGAGCGTCTAGAAGTCAGTTCTATTTGTGAAACTCTTCTTATGTTTCCCCATCTGAGCTCAGAGTAGATGAGAGATGTAATGTTTGTCTCTGTTGTGTTGAAGACCAATCAAGCAGGAGAGACCAGCCTCCCCTGTTCCCAGCTGTGTGTCCATGAAGAGTGACTGGTCTATGAAGCAACCTTTACACTTTAGAGAGGGAGACTTTTCTACTGAACAAAGGTAAGAAGAACTCATGGGTCCTGGTCAGTGAGTTAAACAACACTGTCTCTAGTCATTTCTCCTCCCATTTTCCCATTTATTGTTGTTGTTTTCATAATCAATAGGCTAATCATTTTGTCCATTTTCATAGTCCTAAAACAATATTAAACAAACACAACATTGACTCAGTACTGGTTCTCCTTATAGCCTCATTATTACCTCAACTACCTGGTACCCTGCACATTGACTCAGTACTGGTACTCCTTATAGCCTCATTATTACCTCAACTACCTGGTACCCTGCACATTGACTCAGTACTGGTACTCCTTATAGCCTCATTATTACCTCAACTACCTGGTACCCTGCACATTGACTCAGTACTGGTTCTCCTTATAGTCTCATTATTACCTCAACTACCTGGTACCCTGCACATTGACTCAGTACTGGTACTCCTTATAGCCTCATTATTACCTCAACTACCTGGTACCCTGCACATTGACTCAGTACTGGTACTCCTTATAGTCTCATTATTACCTCAACTACCTGGTACCCTGCACATTGACTCAGTACTGGTACTCCTTATAGTCTCATTATTACCTCAACTACCTGGTACCCTGCACATTGACTCAGTACTGGTACTCCTTATAGCCTCATTATTACCTCAACTACCTGGTACCCTGCACATTGACTCAGTACTGGTTCTCCTTATAGTCTCATTATTACCTCAACTACCTGGTACCCTGCACATTGACTCAGTACTGGTACTCCTTATAGTCTCATTATTACCTCAACTACCTGGTACCCTGCACATTGACTCAGTACTGATACTCCTTATAGTCTCATTATTACCTCAACTACCTGGTACCCTGCACATTGACTCAGTACTGGTACTCCTTATAGTCTCATTATTACCTCAACTACCTGGTACCCTGCACATTGACTCAGTACTGATACTCCTTATAGTCTCATTATTACCTCAACTACCTGGTACCCTGCACATTGACTCAGTACTGGTACTCCTTATAGTCTCATTATTACCTCACTACCTGGTACCTGCACATTGACTCAGTACTGGTACTCCTTATAGTCTCATTATTACCTCAACTACCTGGTACCCTGCACATTGACTCAGTACTGGTAATCCTTATAGCCTCATTATTACCTCAACTACCTGCACATTGACTCAGTACTGGTTCTCCTTATAGCCTCATTATTACCTCAACTACCCGGTACCCTGCACATTGACTCAGTACTGGTACTCCTTATAGCCTCATTATTACCTCAACTACCTGGTACCCTGCACATTGACTCAGTACTGGTACTCCTTATAGCCTCATTATTACCTCAACTACCTGGTACCCTGCACATTGACTCAGTACTGGTTCTCCTTATAGTCTCATTATTACCTCAACTACCTGGTACCCTGCACATTGACTCAGTACTGGTACTCCTTATAGCCTCATTATTACCTCAACTACCTGGTACCCTGCACATTGACTCAGTACTGGTACTCCTTATAGTCTCATTATTACCTCAACTACCTGGTACCCTGCACATTGACTCAGTACTGGTAGTCCTTATAGTCTCATTATTACCTCAACTACCTGGTACCCTGCACATTGACTCAGTACTGGTACTCCTTATAGCCTCATTATTACCTCAACTACCTGGTACCCTGCACATTGACTCAGTACTGGTTCTCCTTATAGTCTCATTATTACCTCAACTACCTGGTACCCTGCACATTGACTCAGTACTGGTTCTCCTTATAGTCTCATTATTACCTCAACTACCTGGTACCCTGCACATTGACTCAGTACTGGTACTCCTTATAGTCTCATTATTACCTCAACTACCTGGTACCCTGCACATTGACTCAGTACTGGTACTCCTTATAGTCTCATTATTACCTCAACTACCTGGTACCCTGCACATTGACTCAGTACTGATACTCCTTATAGTCTCATTATTACCTCAACTACCTGGTACCCTGCACATTGACTCAGTACTGGTTCTCCTTATAGTCTCATTATTACCTCAACTACCTACCCTGCACATTGACTCAGTACTGGTACTCCTTATAGTCTCATTATTACCTCAACTACCTGGTACCCTGCACATTGACTCAGTACTGGTTCTCCTTATAGTCTCATTATTACATCAACTACCTGGTACCCTGCACATTGACTCAGTACTGGTTCTCCTTATAGTCTCATTATTACCTCAACTACCTGGTACCCTGCACATTGACTCAGTACTGGTTCTCCTTATAGTCTCATTATTACCTCAACTACCTGGTACCCTGCACATTGACTCAGTACTGGTTCTCCTTATAGTCTCATTATTACCTCAACTACCTGGTACCCTGCACATTGACTCAGTACTGGTTCTCCTTATAGTCTCATTATTACCTCAACTACCTGGTACCCTGCACATTGACTCAGTACTGGTTCTCCTTATAGTCTCATTATTACATCAACTACCTGGTACCCTGCACATTGACTCAGTACTGGTTCTCCTTATAGTCTCATTATTACCTCAACTACCTGGTACCCTGCACATTGACTCAGTACTGGTTCTCCTTATAGTCTCATTATTACCTCAACTACCTGGTACCCTGCACATTGACTCAGTACTGGTTCTCCTTATAGTCTCATTATTACCTCAACTACCTGGTACCCTGCACATTGACTCAGTACTGGTTCTCCTTATAGTCTCATTATTACCTCAACTACCTGGTACCCTGCACATTGACTCAGTACTGGTTCTCCTTATAGCCTCATTATTACCTCAACTACCTGGTACCCTGCACATTGACTCAGTACTGGTTCTCCTTATAGTCTCATTATTACCTCAACTACCTGGTACCCTGCACATTGACTCAGTACTGGTACTCCTTATAGTCTCATTATTACCTCAACTACCTGGTACCCTGCACATTGACTCAGTACTGGTACTCCTTATAGTCTCATTATTACCTCAACTACCTGGTACCCTGCACATTGACTCAGTACTGGTACTCCTTATAGTCTCATTATTACCTCAACTACCTGGTACACTGCACATTGACTCAGTACTGGTACTCCTTATAGTCTCATTATTACCTCAACTACCTGGTACCCTGCACATTGACTCAGTACTGGTTCTCCTTATAGCCTCATTATTACCTCAACTACCTGTACCCTGCACATTGACTCAGTACTGGTACTCCTTATAGTCTCATTATTACCTCAACTACCTGGTACCCTGCACATTGACTCAGTACTGGTTCTCCTTATAGTCTCATTATTACATCAACTACCTGGTACCCTGCACATTGACTCAGTACTGGTTCTCCTTATAGTCTCATTATTACCTCAACTACCTGGTACCCTGCACATTGACTCAGTACTGGTTCTCCTTATAGTCTCATTATTACCTCAACTACCTGGTACCCTGCACATTGACTCAGTACTGGTTCTCCTTATAGTCTCATTATTACCTCAACTACCTGGTACCCTGCACATTGACTCAGTACTGGTTCTCCTTATAGTCTCATTATTACCTCAACTACCTGGTACCCTGCACATTGACTCAGTACTGGTTCTCCTTATAGTCTCATTATTACATCAACTACCTGGTACCCTGCACATTGACTCAGTACTGGTTCTCCTTATAGTCTCATTATTACCTCAACTACCTGGTACCCTGCACATTGACTCAGTACTGGTTCTCCTTATAGTCTCATTATTACCTCAACTACCTGGTACCCTGCACATTGACTCAGTACTGATACTCCTTATAGTCTCATTATTACCTCAACTACCTGGTACCCTGCACATTGACTCAGTACTGGTACTCCTTATAGTCTCATTATTACCTCAACTACCTGGTACACTGCACATTGACTCAGTACTGATACTCCTTATAGTCTCATTATTACCTCAACTACCTGGTACCCTGCACATTGACTCAGTACTGGTAATCCTTATAGCCTCATTATTACCTCAACTACCTGCACATTGACTCAGTACTGGTACTCCTTATAGTCTCATTATTACCTCAACTACCTGGTACCCTGCACATTGACTCAGTACTGGTTCTCCTTATAGTCTCATTATTACATCAACTACCTGGTACCCTGCACATTGACTCAGTACTGGTTCTCCTTATAGTCTCATTATTACCTCAACTACCTGGTACCCTGCACATTGACTCAGTACTGGTTCTCCTTATAGTCTCATTATTACCTCAACTACCTGGTACCCTGCACATTGACTCAGTACTGGTTCTCCTTATAGTCTCATTATTACCTCAACTACCTGGTACCCTGCACATTGACTCAGTACTGGTTCTCCTTATAGTCTCATTATTACCTCAACTACCTGGTACCCTGCACATTGACTCAGTACTGGTTCTCCTTATAGTCTCATTATTACATCAACTACCTGGTACCCTGCACATTGACTCAGTACTGGTTCTCCTTATAGTCTCATTATTACCTCAACTACCTGGTACCCTGCACATTGACTCAGTACTGGTTCTCCTTATAGTCTCATTATTACCTCAACTACCTGGTACCCTGCACATTGACTCAGTACTGGTTCTCCTTATAGTCTCATTATTACCTCAACTACCTGGTACCCTGCACATTGACTCAGTACTGGTTCTCCTTATAGTCTCATTATTACCTCAACTACCTGGTACCCTGCACATTGACTCAGTACTGGTTCTCCTTATAGTCTCATTATTACCTCAACTACCTGGTACCCTGCAGGTCTTTGTCTCTCTGAAATGAAGACATCAAGTGATTTTAAACAAATACATATCTGTCATTGAACAACCCCATGATTAGATAGTGAACAACCCCATGATTAGATAGTGAACAACCCCATGATTAGATAGTGAACAACCCCATGATTAGATAGTGAACAACCCCATGATTAGATAGTGAACAACCCCATGATTAGATAGTGAACAACCCCATGATTAGATAGTGAACAACCCCATGATTAGATAGTGAACAACCCCATGATTAGATAGTGAACAACCCCATGATTAGATAGTGAACAACCCCATGATTAGATAGTGAACAACCCCATGCCATGATTAGATAGTGAACAACCCCATGATTAGATAGTGAACAACCCCATGCCATGATTAGATAGTGAACAACCCCATGATTAGATAGTGAACAACCCCATGATTAGATAGTGAACAACCCCATGATTAGATAGTGAACAACCCCATGATTAGATAGTGAACAACCCCATGATTAGATAGTGAACAACCCCATGATTAGATAGTGAACAACCCCATGATTAGATAGTGAACAACCCCATGATTAGATAGAGAACAACCCCATGATTAGATAGTGAACAACCCCATGATTAGATAGTGAACAACCCCATGATTAGATAGTGAACAATCCCATGATTAGATAGTGAACAATCCCATGATTAGATAGTGAACAACCCCATGATTAGATAGTGAACAACCCCATGATTAGATAGTGAACAACCCCATGATTAGATAGTGAACAATCCCATGATTAGATAGTGAACAACCCCATGATTAGATAGTGAACAACCCCATGCCATGATTAGATAGTGAACAACCCCATGATTAGATAGTGAACAATCCCATGATTAGATAGTGAACAACCCCATGATTAGATAGTGAACAACCCCATGATTAGATAGTGAACAACCCCATGATTAGATAGTGAACAACCCCATGATTAGATAGTGAACAACCCCATACCATGATTAGATTTCAGAAATGCTTTGAACAATAAAAGCTAATTTACTAACATTTCTGAAAAGTGATATATAGTGTTTTGGAATGAAACTCTTATGTTTCCCCATCTGAGCTCAGAGTAGATGAGAGATGTAATGTTTGTCTCTGTTGTGTTGAAGACCAATCAAGCAGGAGAGACCAGCCTCCCCTGTTCCCAGCTGTGTGTCCATGAAGAGTGACTGGTCTATGCATCAACCTATAGTGTTTAGAGAGGGAGACTTTTCTACTGAACAAAGGTAAGAAGAACTCATGGGTCCTGGTCAGTGAGTTAAACAACACCGTCTCTAGTCATTTCTCCTCTCCCATTTTCCCATTTATTGTTGTTGTTTTCATAATCCATATGCTAATCATATTGCCCATTTCATAGTCCTAAAACAATATTAAACAAACACAACATTCCCCCTGTGTGTGTGTGTGTGTGTGTGTGTGTGTGTTTTACTCCTGGATGAGGAGATGTAATCTCATGTTTTGTCCACAGAAACCAACAGGAGAGATCAGAGTCAGAGATTCTCAGTGGTCAGTCTTCCCAGAGTCATCAAACAGACCTGGCCTCCATATTCAGTGTATGTGGTCCTGTTATGTACATTTGTTTTTGTTTACCTCAAGTAAAGTTGATCTGTCAATCATTCATTAATGTGTTAATGAGAAAGCATTTCTTCTCTTGCTTAACTTATTTACTTTATTTATTTCAGTTGCTTGAAGAGAAAATTATGACATTTGTGAAGAACGAGCTGAAGATGTTCAAGAGGATTCTTAGTCCAGAACTCCCACAAGGCTTTGAGAGTCAGAAACAGGATAAGGAAGTGGTGGATGCTGAAGATGAGAAGCAGGAGAGCAGTGCCAGAGAGGGGGCTCTGAAGATCACACTGCACATCCTGAGGAAAATGAACCAGAAGGAGCTTGCTGACACACTGGAGAAATGTAAGATCTGTCTGCCTCATGTTGAATGGTGTTTTATAACATTTAAAAGCTGTAGCTAAAGTACAGCTAAAGTAGCTGTGTAACTCAATGATATTGTAGCAGCCTTAACACAACACCTAGTGACCTCATCAAGTAGCAGCAGGGATGTGTTGTGGTGATTCATTTAGAGAGAGAACATTAATAATACCATCAATAATACCAATAATAATATAATCAGTCACACCAGTCTGTAATGCATTATGAAAACATTTACACATTTATACAGTCAGTTAAGAGAATACATTATTATAATGTACAACTTTATAACAGTCCTACAATACTGTAGACATTAAAACAGACGTAATATTAATATCCTCTGTGTTATTTCTAGATTCAGATGATCTTGCTGTGATTTGCCAACGTGAACTCAAATCTAATCTACAGAAGAAGTTTCAATGTGTGTTTGAGGGGATCGCTAAACAAGGAAACCCAACACTTCTCAATAAGATCTACACAGAGCTCTACATCACAGAGGGTGGAACAGGAGAGGTCAATAATGAACATGAGCTGAGACAGATTGAGACAACAACCAGGAAACAAGCAAGACCAGAGACTCCAATCAAATGTAACGACATCTTCAAACCCTTAACTGGACAAGACAAACCTATCAGAACTGTGCTGACAAAGGGAGTCGCTGGCATTGGAAAAACAGTCTCTGTGCAGAAATTCATTCTGGACTGGGCTGAAGGAAAAGCAAATCAGGATGTCCAATTTGTATTTTCATTCCCTTTTCGGGAGCTGAATTTGATGAAAGGGGACAAACACACTTTCATTGAACTTCTTAATCACTTCTCAATGGAAACCAAACAATCAAGAATCTCCAACTACGACAAGTACAAAGTTCTGTTCATCTTTGATGGTCTGGATGAGTGCCGACTGCCCCTAGACTTCCAGAAGAACAAGATCTGTTGGGACGTCACAGAGTCAACCTCAGTGGATGTTCTGCTGACAAATCTCATCAGGGGAAATCTGCTTCCCTCTGCTCTCCTCTGGATAACTACCCGACCTGCAGCAGCCAATAAGATCCCTTCATGGTGTGTTGACCAGGTAACAGAAGTACGAGGGTTCAATGACCCACAGAAGGAGGAGTACTTCAGGAAGAGATTCAGTGATGAGGACCTGGCCAGCAGAATCATCTCACACATAAAGACATCAAGGAGCCTCCACATCATGTGCCACATTCCAGTCTTCTGTTGGTTTTCTGCAACAGTCCTTGAACACATGCTGAAACATAAGAGAGAAGAGATGCCCAAGACTCTGACTGAGATGTACACACACCTTGTGGAGTTTCATACCAAACAGAAGAATGAAAAGTATCTTGGGAAAGAAGAGACAGGTCCACACTGGAATAAAGAGAGCATTCTGTCACTGGGAAAACTGGCTTTTCAACAGCTTGTGAATGGCAATCTGATTTTCTATGAAGAAGACCTGCAAGAGTCTGGCATTGATGTTAATGAAGCCTCAGTGTACTCAGGATTGTGCACACAGCTCTTTAAAGAGGAATGTGTGCTGTACCAGGTCAGAGAGAAGCCTAAAGTTACTGAAGTTACTTTCTACAAGAGTGCTGTGGATAAAGCCTTACGAAGTGAGGCAGGAAACCTGGACCTTTTCCTCCGCTTCCTTCTGGGCCTCTCACTGGAGTCCAATCAGAAGCACTTACGAGGTCTACTGACAAAGACAAGAAGCAGCTCACAGAGCCATGAAGACACAGTCAAGTACATCAAGGAGAAGATCAGGGAGAATCCCTCTCCAGAGAGGAGCATCAATCTGTTCCACTGTCTGAATGAACTGAATGACCATTCTCTAGTGGAGGAGATCCAAAGCTACCTGAGCTCAGGAAGTCTCTCAAAACCCAACCTGTCACCTGCACAGTGGTCAGCTCTGGTCTTTGTGTTGCTGACTTCAGAAAAGGAGCTGGATGTGTTTGACCTGAAGAAATACTCCAGATCAGAGGAAGGTCTTCTGAGGCTGCTGCCAGTGGTCAAAGCCTCCAGAGCTGTTCTGTGAGTAAATAAAATGACATATCAGAACTAATCATCAGGAAGAAATATTCATTATAAAATATTTATTATAATATGTATATAATATTATATTGAAAAAACATATTGAATAAATTAATTGATTTTCACATTAGTATAACAATATGACCATACAATTCTAGGAAACGGAAGATGAATCTATATGTTGTTTGGGAAAATAAACCAAATGCATCTGCCATTGTCCTTCTACACTACTGGTGTTAAATGAACAGTGTGTTTGTGAAGTCATGATGATCTCTTTGTCAGGCTGTCAGCCTGTGGAGTCACAGAGGAAGGCTGTGCTTCTCTGGTCTCAGCTCTGAGGTCAAACCCTTCACACCTGAGAGAGCTGGACCTGAGTAACAATGACCTGAAGGATTCAGGAGTGAAGCTGCTCTCTGCTGGACTGGGGAATCCCCACTGTAAACTGGAGACTCTGAGGTCAGTATTATCAGATATGAAAGCACTTTATGTATGTAGTTCTCCCATTTGAATTATGAATAATCAGGAATGAATCGAGAATAATGATGAATGAGAAAGTTACAGAGGCACAAATATCAGACCCACTCTGTTATTGGTAATGGTGAGAGGTTAGCATGTTTTGTTGTAGCCTCTGTTATTGGTAATGGTGAGAGGTTAGCATGTTTTGTTGTAGCCTCTGTTATTGGTAATGGTGAGAGGTTAACATGTTTTGTTGTAGCTCTGTTATTGGTAATGGTGAGAGAAGAGGTTAGCATGTTTTGTTGTAGTCTGTTATTGGTAATGGTGAGAGGTTAGCATGTTTTGTTGTAGCCTCTGTTATTGGTAATGGTGAGAGGTTAGCATGTTTTGTTGTAGCCTCTGTTATTGGTAATGGTGAGAGGTTAGCATGTTTTGTTGTAGCCTCTGTTATTGGTAATGGTGAGAGGTTAGCATGTTTTGTTGTAGCCTCTGTTATTGGTAATGGTGAGAGGTTAGCATGTTTTGTTGTTGCCTCTGTAACTTTCTTACTCATTATTATTCATGATTCATTCATGATCTTTCTCAATCATGCCAGTCACAGGCTGATGTAGTCATTGTATTTAAAGAATATGGGACCAAATAGTAACTCACTCATCCTTTTTCATGATTGATTTATGATTTTTCTTCATCACGGCGTCATTATGAACATTTAGAAAAAAAATATACTGTGATTTTAAAATGATTTGACTCTTTGCAGGCTGTCAGGCTGTCTAGTCACAGAGGAAGGCTGTGCTTCTCTGGTCTCAGCTCTGAGGTCAAACCCCTCACACCTGAGAGAGCTGGACCTGAGCTACAATCACCCAGGAGACTCAGGAGTCAGACTGCTCTCTGCTGGACTGGAGGATCCACACTGCAGACTGGAGAAACTCAAGTATGTAGAGGGTTTATGTCAATGTTCATATCAGACATGTTTGACTTATCAGGCTAGTTAAGACAAACATTCTGACCACCACTTGGACAAAGTTATATGCTTGTGTGTGTGTGTGTGTGTGTGTCCTGTGTGTGTGTGTCCTGTGTGTGTGTGTCCAGTGTGTGGGTCCAGCTCAATGACACACACAGGATACACACACACACTGGACACACACACACACACACCCTGGACACACACACACACAGGACACACACAGGACTCTCACACACACACACACACACACACACGTATACACACACACAGTATACACACACACAGTACACACGAACAAGCACTGGACACACACACTGGACACACACACACACACACACTGGACACACACACACACACATACAAGCACTGAACGCACACTGGACACACACACTGGAGACACACACACAGACACACACTGGACACACACACACAGAACTCACACACATACACACACACAGACAAAAATTTGCTTGTGTATGCTATATACGTGTGTGTGTGTGTGTGTGTGTGTATCCCTCAATAACTGTCTGTTCTTCTGCTTACCGCTACAGTGTGGAACATGGTGGAGAGAACAGAATGAAACCTGGACTTAGAAAATGTGAGTGTTGACTGCTGTGAAGAATATGACTAAGAATAAGTCTTAATTCAAGTTAAGTCAAAGTCAAAGACCACCATCATTACTGACTTGGTCATATTAAATATCAGCTGTAGTTCTACAGAAGCAGAAATCAGGGACACCAAAGTTTACAATGAGTTTCTTTGACAATGTGTGTGTGTGTGTGTGTGTGTGTGTGTGTGTGTGTGTAATTAATGGGAATAAGTGTGTTTTATATTACCATACAGTATAACATATGATCATTCAACAAGTCTCAAGTTACCTTAACTTCTCCTTTTGATACCTAGAAACATCTACATTAAATGAATTAGTGAAAAGTGAGTTAACATTCTAATGTGAATGATGATGATTTCTAATATTGTGTCTGGTTTCATCCATCAGATGTCTGTGATCTCACACTGGACCTAAACACAGTAAACAGACTCCTCTCTCTGTCTGAGGGGAACAGAAAGGTGACATGGAGGAGAGAGGAGCAGCCGTATCCTGATCACCCAGAGAGATTTGAGGACTGGGGACAGGTGCTGTGTAGAGAGGGTCTGACTGGGCGCTGTTACTGGGAGGTAGAGTGGAGTGGGAGAAGGGGGGCTGGTATAGGAGTGACATATAAAGGAATCAGCAGGAGAGGAAGGGTTAAGGACTGTTGTCTTGGATACAATGACAAGTCCTGGAGTCTGTTCTGCTCTGACAACAGTTACATTGCCAGGCACAATAATAATCCACTACCATAGACGTCCCCTCCTCCAGCTCCCACAGAGTAGGAGTGTATCTGGACTGGCCAGCCGGCACTCTGTCCTTCTATAGAGCCTCCTCTGACACACTGACCCACCTGTACACATTCACCTCCACATTCACTGAGCCCCTCTATCCAGGGTTTCATTTTGGGTTTAGGGACAATGTTGGGGTGACTCAGTGTCCCTAAAATAATAAACACTACACACACACACTACACACACACACTGGACACACACTAGACACACACACACACACACACACACACTAGACACACACACACACACACACACACACTAGACACACACACACACACACTAGACACACACACACACACACACACTAGACACACACTAGACACACACACACACACACTAGACACACACACACACACACTGGACACACACACACACTGGACACACACACACACATGTTTGGACACACACACACACTGTGGACACACACACACACACACTGCTTTACACACACACACACACAATGGACACACACACACACTTGCCACACTTGTTACACAAACTGGAAAAAAACACACTGGACACACACACACACACTAGACACACACACTCTGGACACACACACACTAGACACACACTCTGGACACACACACACACTGGACACACAGACATTGGACATAGACACACACACACACACTGGACACACACACACGCTAGACACACACTGGACACACACACTCTGGACACACACACTGGACAAACACACACACACTGGACACAGACACACACGCTGGACACACACACACACACACACTGGACACACAAAACACACACACTGGACACACACACACACACACAGGACACACACACACAACACTGGACACACACACACACTGGACACACACACACACACACTGGACACACACACACACACACACACTGGACTCAAAAACACACACACACACATACTGGACAAACACACACACACACACTGGACAAACAAAAATACACACACGCACACACACAAACACACACACTGGACTCAAAAACACACACACACACACACACTGGACAAACACACACACACACACTGGACAAACACACACACACACACACACACTGGACACACACACACACACACACACTGGACACACACACACACACTGGACAAACAAACACACACACACAAACACACACTGGACAAACAAACACACACACCTGCTGGACACACACACACTGGACAAACACACACACACACACACTGGACAAACACACACTCACTGGACAAACACACACACACACACACAGGACACATACTCATACTGGACACACACATGCGCGTCTTCCTATAATTGTGACCTTGACCCAGGACCTCTTACAATAACATGTACTCTTAAAATAACACTGTTAAAATACCAATGTGATCATTTATAATATATCAATATAATGTGTGTAAATATAATCAAGAATTAGAACAATGACTGTCTGTACCATGGTAGAAATGAATGAACTTATAGCCAGACTGGCTAGAAGGCTTATCTACACCAGCTGGCCTTGGCTCGGTCATATATTATCTTAATAGGGGGAGACGATGTGAGAACCATACAGCCATTGTACTGGAGCGGAGATGACACGGGCTACAACTAATGACGTCATTTTCAGTTTATAACCTGTGGTAAAATTATTAAAACAGAGGAATTTAATTCCTGTAACAATAACCCAAAGAAAATGTGGAGGTAAATACCCCCCCTAATTAACCAAAATAAAACCAGGTGAAACACAAAACAGACAAAAGAAAAGGTGGCAGCTACGACCGCCGAGCCACCTTCAGTGTGCCATGTATCCTCTGTTTAAACATTTAAACAATAACACTGTTAAAATACCAATGTGATCATGTGTTGTCTTTTATGTTGAACAACAAATTGTATAATTATATATAATTATATATGGACATACGCTCCATAGTTACATAGTCCATAGTATACAAGGATATATTGTAATTTTCATAATAAAACATACTTGAAACAAGAAAAGCTTGTTAATTGTGAAAACAGTTTGTTTATTGATTTAACGTTTCCTCTGTCAGGTTGATGTTAACCTGCGACTGGTTGAAACATGAAACAAATATGAAATGAAATACAAAACAATTAAATATGTGGAATAGAATTAAACAAATTGTACAACAGAGTGTTGTGATGCAGGGTTACTATAGCAACAGAGTGTTGTGATGCAGGGTTACTATAGCAACAGAGTGTTGTAATGCAGGATCACTATAGCGACATTGTGATGATGTCACGTTCTGACCTTAGTTATTTTGTATTTTTCTTTGTTTAAGTATGGTCAGGGAGTTGGCTGGGTTATCTATGTTTTGTTTAAGTATGGTCAGGGAGTTGGCTGGGTTATCTATGTTTTGTTTAAGTATGGTCAGCGGAGTTGGGTTATCTATGGGTTATCTATGTTTGTGTTTCTATGTTTTGTGGTTGGGTTTTCATTTGGCCTGATATGGTTGTCAATCAGAGGCAGTGTTAGTCATTGTCTCTGATTTGGAACCATATTTAGGTAGCCTGTTTTCTGTTGGGTTTTGTGGGTGGTTGGAGGAGGAGGTGTCTGTGTGTTCCACATGGAACTGTTTCAGTTTTCGTTCGTTCAGTTTATTGTTTTGTATTTCAGTGTTCAGTGTTCAGTTTATTGTTCTGTATTTTAGTGTTCAGTGTTCAGTTTATTGTTCTGTATTTCAGTGTTCAGTGTTCAGTTTATTGTTCTGTATTTCAGTGTTCAGTGTTCAGTTTATTGTTCTGTATTCAGTGTTCAGTTTATTGTTCTGTATTTCAGTGTTCAGTGTTCAGTTTATTGTTCTGTATTTCAGTGTTCAGTGTTCAGTTTATTGTTCTGTATTTCAGTGTTCAGTGTTCAGTTTATTGTTCTGTATTTCAGTGTTCAGTTTATTGTTCTGTATTTCAGTGTTCAGTTTGTTCTATTAAAGTTTCATCATGAACACTTACCACGCTGCGCTTTGGTCCTCTCTTTCTCCCAAAGAAGGTTGTTACAGATGAAGGGTAGCAACTATAGCAAAGTGTTTGATCATGCAACAGTGTTGTGATGCAGGGTCACTATAGCAACAGAGTGGTGTAATGCAGGGCTACTATAGCAACAGAGTGGTGTAATGCAGGGTCACTATAGCAACAGAGTGGTGTAATGCAGGGTCACATAGTGGTGTAATATAGCAACATAGTGTTGCAACATAGTGTTGTGATGCAGGGCCCCGGTAGAATCTCTCCAGACCAGAGGAACCCTGTGACGTCATCAACAGAGAGGGAGATTCAACACACTCTCTCTCGTATCTCTCTCTCTGCTTTCTCTGCTCTCTCTGCTTTTCTCACTCTCTCTGCTTTCCCTGCTCTCTCTGGCATCTCTATCTCTGCTCTCTCTGCTCTCTCTCTGCTTTCCCTGCTCTCTCTGGTATCTCTTTCTCTGCTCTCTGCTCTCACTGCTCTGCTCTCTCTCTCTGCTCTCTCTCTGCTCTCTCTGGCATCTCTATCTCTCTCTCTGCTCTCTATGCTTTCCCTGTTCTCTCTGGTATCTCTCTCTGCTCTCTTTGCTCTCTGCTTTCCCTGCTCTCTGCTCTCTCTGGTATCTGTCTCTCTGCTCTCTCTGCTCTCTCTTCTCTCTCTACTCTCTCTCTCTCTCTCTTTCTGCTTTCCTCTGCTCTCTCTGGTATCTCTCTGCTCTCTGCTCTTCTCTCTCTGCTCTCTGCTTTCCCTGCTCTATCTGCTCTCTCTGGTATCGCTCTCTCTGCTCTCTCTCTGCTTTCCCTGCTCAATCTGGTATCTCTCTCTGATCTCTTTACTCTCTGCTTTCCCTGCTCTCTCTGCTCTCTCTGGTATCTCTCTGCTCTCTTCTCTCGCTGCTCTCTCTCTCTCACTGCTCCCTCTCTCTGCTTTCTTCTCTCTCTCTACTATCTCTGCTCGCTCTCTCTGCTCTCTGTTCTCTCTCTGCTCTCTACTGTCTCTGCTCTCACTCCGCTCACTCTGCTCTCTCTCTGCTCTCTACTGTCTCTGCTTTCACTCAGCTCTCTCTACTCTCTCTCTGCTCTCTCTCTCTGATGTCTCTGCTCTCTCTCTCTGATGTCTCTGCTCTCTCTCTCTGCTGTCTCTGCTCTCTCTCTGCTGTCTCTGCTCTCTCTGCTCTCTCTCTGCACTCTCAGCTCTCTCTGCTCTCTCTCTCTCTCTGCGGTCTCTCTCTCTGCTCTCTCTCTCTCTCTCTGCAGTCTCTGCTCTCTCTCTGCTGTCTCTCGCTCTCTCTGCTCTCTCTGCTTTCCCTGCTCTCTGCTCTCTCTGGTATCTCTCTCTCTGCTTTCTCTGCTCTCTCGGCTTTTCTCACTCTCTCTGCTTTCCCTGCTCTCTCTGGCATCTCTATTTCTGCTCTCTCTGCTCTCTCTCTGCTTTCCCTGCTCTCTCTGGTATCTCTTTCTCTGCTCTCTGCTCTCACTGCTCTGCTCTCTCTCTGCTCTCTCTCTGCTTTCCCTGCTCTCTCTGGTATCTCTTTCTCTGCTCTCTGCTCTCACTGCTCTGCTCTCTCTCTCTGCTCTCTCTGGCATCTCTATCTCTGCTCTCTCTGCTCTCTATGCTTTCCCTGTTCTCTCTGGTATCTCTCTCTGCTCTCTTTGCTCTCTGCTTTCCCTGCTCTCTGCTCTCTCTGGTATCTGTCTCTCTGCTCTCTCTTCTCTCTCTTCTCTCTCTACTCTCTCTCTCTGCTCTCTTTCTGCTTTCCAAGCTCTCTCTGCTCTCTCTGGTATCTCTCTGCTCTCTGCTCTTCTCTCTCTGCTCTCTGCTTTCCCTGCTCTATCTGCTCTCTCTGGTATCGCTCTCTCTGCTCTCTCGTTGCTTTCCCTGCTCAATCTGGTATCTCTCTCTGATCTCTTTACTCTCTGCTTTCCCTGCTCTCTCTGTATCTCTCTCTCTGCTCTCTCTCTCTCTGCTCTGCTCTCTCTGCTCTCTCTCTGCTCTCTCTCTGCTCTCTATCTCTCTGCTCTCTCTGCTCTCTATGCTTTCCCTGCTCTCTCTGGTATCTCTCTCTGCTCTCTTTGCTCTCTGCTTTTTCTCTCTGGTATCTGTCTCTCTGGCTATCTCTCTCTACTCTCTCTTTGCTCTGCTCTCTCCTTCTCTCTGCTCTCTCTTCTCTCTGTCTCTCTGCTCTCTCTGCTCTCTCTATCACTCTCTCTGCTCTCTCTCTGCTTCCTGCTTTCCAAGCTCTCTCTGCTCTCTCTGGTATCTCTCTGCTCTCTGCTCTTCTCTCTCTGCTCTCTGCTTTCCCTGCTCCATCTGGTCTCTCTGGTATCTCGCTCTCTGTTCTCTCTCTCGACTCTCTCTGCTCTCTCTCTGCTCGCTCTCTCTGCTCTCTGCTCTCTGTTCTCTCTCTGTTCTCTCTCTGATCTCTGCTGTCTCTGCTCTCTCTTCACTCTCTGCTCTCTCTGCTCTCTCTGTCTCTCTCTCTCTCTCTCTCTCTCTCTCTCTCTCTCTCTCTCTGCTCTCTCTGCTCTCTCTCTGCTCTTTCTCTGCTCTCTCTGCTCTTTCTCTACTCTCTCTACTCTCTCTCTGCTCTTTCTGCTCTCTCTGATCTCTCTGCTCTCTAACTCTCTCTGCACTCTCAGCTCTCTGCCTCTGCTCTCTCGCTCTGCTGTCCTTACTCTCTCTGCCCTCTCTCTGCTCTCTCTCTCTGCTCTCTCTGTGCCCTCTCTCTGCTCTCTCTGGTATCTCTCGCTCTGCTCTCTCTGCTCTACTCTTGTTGGGGATTAATCAGAATTAGTTGGGTAACATAGATAGGATGTTTTTTTTTCATGATATGCTTATGAATTACTTCTCATCAGAATGTATTTTGTTGTACTATAGTGGTGGCCATTGGCAGTTATCTGTTCTCTGTCAGGACTAAGTTGCTTGGGCCGCAGAGAGGGGAGAGGTCAAGGTGTCATCGTGTGTAAACATATATTTTAAACCATGTGAAGAGATGATTAATGGGAAACCAATTATCTCTTGGCTCCACTGTGTCTGTGTGCCAGTCACTCCCTACTTTTCCCATCGGGGAGAGGAGGATGGCAGTGTCTGGAATCATTCCATGCTCCCTCTATTGTTGCTCCTATCTTGACCTATAGACTCACTCTCCGCTCCGTGAGCTTGTCCAGGATTGGTTGTATTTAGAATTGGTTGTATCTAAATGACAATTTGATATATATCATAGGGTGGGGGTAATGTCTTGGTACCATTTTGTACCAAGGACGAGATAAGAGCTTTGTTTAGGAGACCAAACTGAACTAATTTATAGCCAACTCTGTCTGACTAGGGGATATTCCTCTCTGAAGTAAAGTCTTTCTTTGTGTAAGTTCCTAAGACCTGTGGTTTGTCATGTCAACTAGGGGGGGGGTGGATTTTTGCTATAAAGGATCCCATTTGCCATTATGTTGACCACTCTCAACTTTTCATTAGAGATACTGAACTGTTGAAAGTCAAAATGCTATTGCAAAAGCTTAATTATTATTAAAGGTGAAGATTAAGCATAACTCTGACTGGTGTGTGATTTTCTCTCTCATCATTTGGTAATTAAGGAAATGTCCACGACATTTGGCGACGGGGATGGGATGTGAATCTTCACTCGGTGACTGCTCCTGATGACCTAGGTAATCGTGCACAAGGGATCCCTCAAACTCAGGATCTCAGGGAGACCACACTTCGAGAACGGAGCAGATGGACCAACCTAAGATCGGAGAGGCAGCGAGCCGAGTGGATACCACATCCCGAACATAGTAAAAAAATATATTAAAAAAGAGGTGAGATGAGCAAACCACACTTGAAGTTGAGTTGGATAGGACTTAGAGCTTGGTGAAGCCCTAGTGGAAGAAGGACCTCATTCTGTGTATCTGTGCGATTGTCTAAAGTGACCCTCAGAGGTGGTTAACAAACAGTGACTTATTATTATTATTATTATTGTTGCTGTACTGTCTATAACTACCTTAACAAACAGTGACTTATTATTATTATTATTATTATTATTGTTGCTGTACTGTCTATAACTACCTTAACAAACAGTGACTTATTATTATTATTATTATTATTATTGTTGCTGTACTGTCTATAACTACC
>NW_027039614.1:22500-79800 GCF_034236695.1 Oncorhynchus nerka
TTGCTTATGGGTACCTTCAATATTACTCTTCTCAGATTTACAGTTAATAGATTTTAGATGGGTGTATCTTTATTAAATTATTATTATTATCAGTTAATAGATTTTAGATGGGTATATCTTTATTAAATTACTATTATTATCAGTTAATAGATTTTAGATGGGTATATCTTTATTAAATTACTATTATTATCAGTTAATAGATTATAGATGGGTATATCTTTATTAAATTATTATTACTATTATTATCAGTTAATAGATTTTAGATGGGTATATCTTTATTAAATTATTATTATTATCAGTTAATAGATTATAGATGGGTATATCTTTATTAAATTACTATTATTATCAGTTAATAGATTATAGATGGGTATATCTTTATTAAATTACTATTATTATCAGTTAATAGATTTTAGATGGGTATATCTTTATTAAATTATTATTACTATTATTACAGTCCTCTTTTTCAAGATGTGTCCGATTTAAACAGCCAGAATACATTTTTGAAATAAGATTATTTATTTTTTACGACATTGTTTCTGAATGGCTGCTGGGTAATTTGATTTGCATCAAAATCTTCATTCGTAGACATCGGATTGAGTGAATGCTGTACATGTTGACTGAGTAGTAAACCAAATGGAAAGGTTTGCCGATCTGATTTGCCGATCTGATGCAGTTGCTACCTCAGATTATGAGGCGAGCAGGTGTGGTGAATGAGTTATGTAGTACCTACAGAAGGCCACACGGAGGAGCAAGAGACCTATAAACCCATACTGTTTTTTTTTTTTTAACTTAAAAACCCTAAACCTAACAATCAATTAAATGTGATTGGGACAGGAAGAAGCACACAGGAGTTTTCCTGTGAGGGGACTGGTGGTGTATCCAGGGAGAAAACTAAACTAATCTTCTAAAATATAATTTGTGGTCTTATGCTGCCATATATTGGAATTATGTAGCAACTGCAGTAGTACTGAATAATGTGTAATTCCTTATTAAAGTAGTAATCACTCAGAATTGCAAAATATACAATCTTCTAGATAATTGTATCACTTACAACCATAAAATAACCACTTAGAGCAAACAATTAAACATCACCAAAAACACCATACATTTAGTTCATTACCAAATTGAGCCGGTCGGTCACATTTGAGAGCGAGACAGATATATAGCATTTTGCAACAAAAAACATTTGTCTCTCTGATTGATTATTAAACAAATACAAATACATGTCTGGATTGAACAAGCCCTGATTTGAAAAAACACAATTCATTTGATAATTTCTGTAAGCAATAAAATCGAATTCACCAACTTTTCTAAAAAAGTGATATATAGCGTTTTGGAATTAAACTCTTCTTATGTTTCCCCATCTGAGCTCAGAGTAGATGAGAGATGTAATGTTTGTCTCTGTTGTGTTGAAGCCCAATCAAGCAGGAGAGACCAGCCTCCCCTGTATCCAGCTGTGAGAGAGACCAGCCTCATTTATTTTTTGTTGTTTTCATAATCCATACGCTAATCATTTTGTCCATTTTCATGGTCCTAAAACAATATTAAACAAACACAACATTCCCTCACTGTGTGTGTGTACAGTCCCTAGATGAGGAGATGTAATCTCTATCCTTATTGCCACTTATTGTCACTTTTACCTCTACCTACATGTACATATTACCTCAATTATAGTCTCATTATTACCTCAACTACCTGGTACCCTGCACATTGACTCAGTACTGGTTCTCCTTATAGTCTCATCATGACCTCAACTACCTGGTACCCTGCACATTGACTCAGTACTGGTACTCCTTATAGTCTCATTATTACCTCAACTACCTGGTACCCTGCACATTGACTCAGTACTGGTTCTCCTTATAGTCTCATTATTACCTCAACTACCTGGTACCCTGCACATTGACTCAGTACTGGTACTCCTTATAGTCTCATTATTACCTCAACTACCTGGTACCCTGCACATTGACTCAGTACTGGTACTCATATAGTCTCATTATTACCTCAACTACCTGGTACCCTGCACATTGACTCAGTACTGGTACTCCTTATAGTCTCATTATATTTATTTTGTGTTCCTATTTCCAAGGTACAAGGGCACCGTAGCACGTCTGGTGAACAGGTTCACATCCTCAGTCAGACCAATACAAACAGGATCAGCAGCACAACAAGGTATCAGGTCTGGTGAAGCATTTATCAATACTGATAGGATGGAATGAAAGGGAGATCTGTTCTCAGATCAGTTTTCTACATTAAAATATTTCCTTGACATTATAATATGTCACAATACCGACCACAGATCAGCTTCTATTATCACCTATAGTTTCAAAGATTGTGGAGGCTTATTCTAATGCTTACCCAATTAAAATGCACTAAATCCCAGATTTGACATTGTGTTCATGTTACACATCATTAAATATATTGAGACAAATTACAGACAGTAGCTGACAAGTAGCAAAATAGAACTCAATATACTGAACAATATGATTGAAATAGGCCTGAAGCCAACAGTTCATAGTTTAATGCAGTCATCTCAGTTTTCATTTGAAGCTAATTTGTTTAAGTCCCTTGTTTGAATCAATTACAAAGACATTGGCAACTTTGTATTTGTAGTCAACTTTCTTCTGAATTCATCTGTGGTCACAGAGAGACGGATAAACCATGTGATTCTGTGTTTAGCAGAGATCTTCTGTGTATAAAGTCATGCGGAAGGGCAATAAATAATTTAATGACTCACTCAGATGTTCTAGTGGTCTGAGGCAGGTGTTAGATTACTCAGCTGTTCTAGTGGTCTGAGGCAGGTGTTAGATTATTCAGCTGTTCTAGTGGTCTGAGGCAGGTGTTAGATTAATCAGCTGTTCTAGCGGTCTGAGGCAGGTGTTAGCTTCCTCAGCTGTTCTAGGGGTCTGAGGCAGGTGGTAGATTACTCAGCTGTTCTAGAGGTCTGAGGCAGGTGTTAGATTACTCAGCTGTTCAGTGGTCTGAGGCAGGTGTTAGATTACTCAGCTGTTCTAGTGGTCTGAGGCAGGTGGTAGATTAATCAGCTGTTCTAGTGGTCTGAGGCAGGTGTTAGATTACTCAGCTGTTCTAGTGGTCTGAGGCAGGTACATCATCACCGGCTGTCTGCATGACGGATGCTGGCTACCTCTGTCTGGTTCTCCTCTCTTCACTAGATGGACGGTAACTTTAGTGTTTAACCCGTCTGAGTCCAAGGACCAAACTTTTGAATATTATTTTCAGGACGCCTCAATAGCAGGTATTGAACACCGGGTAAATAATCACTAGTCAGAACCTCAACCTCAGTATACATTCATTATAAAAATCATCTTAATATCTGATATTGTGAGTAAACAACCTCGAGAGTGTGTCTTCCAGCCCTCCAATAAATTACATAATTCAACCCTCCCGGTTAGTAAATGTACCTCAACATGCCCCCGGAGAGGCAGAGTAACGACACCAGCCTTTTAGCGGGGCTGACAGACTGACTACAACGCTCGCGTCGCTAAATTAAATTAAATTTTGTTATTAAAAATGACACACTGCTCTCGCGCGCCAACGAGCGTCTAGAAGTCAGTTCTATTTGTGACGCAGTTCGCGCTGCATCTCCTCATTGGTTTATAGAAGCAGGTACCCACGTGCCATCTCCTCATTTGGCAAAAAAACATAACTTAACATAAACTTAACTTCTTTAAACAATAAAAGCTAATTTACCAACATTTCTGAAAAGTGATATATAGCGTTATGGAATGAAACTCTTATGTTTCCCCATCTGAGCTCAGAGTAGATGAGAGATGTAATGTTTGTCTCTGTTGTGTTGAAGACCAATCAAGCAGGAGAGACCAGCCTCCCCTGTTCCCAGTTGTGTGTCCATGAAGAGTGACTGGTCTATGGATCGTCCTATAGAGTTTAGAAAGGGAGACTTTTCTACTGAACAAAGGTAAGAAGAACTCATGGGTCCTGGTCAGTGAGTTAAACAACACTGTCTCTAGTCATTTCTCCTCTCCCATTTTCCCATTTATTGTTGTTGTTTTCATAATCCATAGGCTAATCATTTTGTCAATTTGCATAGTCCTAAAACAATATTAAACAAACACAACATTCCCTGTGTGTGTGTGTGTGTGTGTGTGTGTGTGTGTGTGTGTGAACTCCCTGGATGAGGAGATGTAATCTCTATTCTGGTTGCCTAGTCACTTATACCCCTACCTACATGTGGATAT
The DNA here is from genome assembly GCF_034236695.1 of Oncorhynchus nerka. NCBI lineage: Eukaryota > Metazoa > Chordata > Actinopteri > Salmoniformes > Salmonidae > Oncorhynchus > Oncorhynchus nerka. Next base: position 26,715 of record NW_027039614.1, read on the forward strand.
TACCTCAATTACCTCAACTACCTGGTACCCTGCACATTGACTCAGTACTGGTACTCCTTATAGTCTCATTATTACCTCAACTACCTGGTACCCTGCACATTGACTCAGTACTGGTACTCCTTATAGTCTCATTATTACCTCAACTACCTGGTACCCTGCACATTGACTCAGTACTGGTACTCCTTATAGTCTCATTATTACCTCAACTACCTGGTACCCTGCGCATTGACTCAGTACTGGTACTTTATAGTCTCATTATTACCTCAACTACCTGGTACCCTGCGCATTGACTCAGTACTGGTTCTCCTTATAGTCTCATTATTACCTCAACTACCTGGTACCCTGCGCATTGACTCAGTACTGGTACTCCTTATAGTCTCATTATTACCTCAACTACCTGGTACCCAGCTGTCACGTAGAGAGTAGGTCAGAAGGCTAAACTGGATAACCTAACCTCTATCAAAATAAAAGATGGCGGAGCCGCAAAGTTCTTCTGTGCAAAGGTGTTTATTTACAAGTGATTCCGGAACAAAAAACAACAGTACTGCCATCAACGTCTACCTTATGGGACAGCTCAAAAACAATGCTGCCCCATCCACAGCTCAATCCAAAAATGCCTCACCATGACTGAAAGAGAGGCTCCTTTTGTAGGGCTAGCCCCTCCCCTCAGAACAATTAACTCTAATTAATTAATCAATTAACAATACAAACCTACATTTTCCATGAACTAAACATACTAAAGGATATACATTGCAACACGGTTTTAACCAATATCACAACATAACATTTACAACATTACATCACTACTGACAATATCTTTCAATATGCCCATATGCATTAATGAGCCATTTGGGACAGGCACTATAAAGCCAACCCAATTCCCTTAGCTCGGGTCCTTTTCCAGCATACCCGGAAGCTACAGAGATGGAGAGAGAGATTACAGAACAAACAAACAATGCGCTCATCCACAACATTGATAAGTATAATAATTATTGTATCTCTCAAATATGAACATTGACAAGTGTGAAATGCATGCACCAAGACAGAAGTTAATTTGTGTGTCGACCCACATTGTTAACTTATCTTATAATGGCGCAGGGAGGAGTGATGAATATGTGTGTGCGTTAAAGAACCAAATGCTGCCCGCGGCCAGTGACGGACTTCTACGTCACATTACCTTACTCCTCTCCTGAAGCGACCATGTTCGGGAGCCTTGATAGGTAGTCCGCAGTAACGTTCTCTTTTCCTGCCTTGACGGACACAGAACCTGAAGGGCTGGAGCTCCAGATACCACTTGGTCACACGAGAATTCCGGTCCTTCATGGTCTGGATCCAGGTCAGTGCTCTGTGGTCCGTGTGCAGGTCAAATTCCCTCCCAAGAAGGTAGTAACGGAGGCTATCTAGGGCCCACTTTATAGCCAGGCACTCCTTTTCGATTGTAGAATACCTGGTTTCCTTGGGCAACAGCTTCCGACTCAGGTACAGCACAGGAAGCTCTTCTCTTGGCTCCCCTTGGGCCAGTACAGCTCCAATTCCTACAGCCGAAGCGTCCACCTGCACGAGAAATCTCTTCTGAAAATCAGGGGTCTGGAGAACAGGGAATGAGCACAGTCGTTTTTTCAGTGTCATGAAGGCTTCCTCACACTCCCCTGTCCACTTCACAGGGTTGCTGGCCCCCTTCGAAGTGAGGTTGGTCAGAGGGACAGCGATGGTCGAAAACTGTGGAATGAATCTCCGGTACCACCCTGCCAGACCTAGGAAGGCAGGGTGGTATAAAGTGGGCCCTAGATAGCCTCAATAGGTCCACAGACGATGCAATCTCAACCACACTGCACACTGCCCTAACCCACCTGGACAAGAGGAATACCTATGTGAGAATGCTGTTCATCGACTACAGCTCGGCATTCAACACCATAGTACCCTCCAAGCTCGTCATCAAGCTCGAGACCCTGGGTCTCGACCCCGCCCTGTGCAACTGGGTACTGGACTTCCTGACGGGCCGCCCCCAGGTGGTGAGGGTAGGCAACAACATCTCCTCCCGCTGATCCTCAACACGGGGGCCCCACAAGTGCGTTCTGAGCCCTCTCCTGTACTCCCTGTTCACCCACGACTGCGTGGCCACGCACGCCTCCAACTCAATCATCAAGTTTGCGGACGACACAACAGTGGTAGGCTTGATTACCAACAACGACGAGACGGCCTACAGGGAGGAGGTGAGGGCCCTCGGAGTGTGGTGTCAGGAAAATAACCTCACACTCAACGTCAACAAAACTAAGGAGATGATTGTGGACTTCAGAAACAGCAGAGGAACACCCCCTATCCACATCGATGGAACAGTAGTGGAGAGGGTAGCAAGTTTTAAGTTCCTCGGCATACACATCACAGACAAACTGAATTGGTCCACTCACACTGACAGCGTCGTGAAGAAGGCGCAGCAGCGCCTCTTCAACCTCAGGAGGCTGAAGAAATTCGGCTTGTCACCAAAAGCACTCACGAACTTCTACAGATGCACAATCGAGAGCATCCTGGCGGGCTGTATCACCGCCTGGTACGGCAACTGCTCTGCCCACAACCATAAAGCTCTCCAGAGGGTAGTGAGGTCTGCACAACGCATCACCGGGGGCAAACTACCTGCCCTCCAGGACACCTACACCACCCGATGTTACAGGAAGGCCATAAAGATCATCAAGGACATCAACCACCCGAACCACTGCCTGTTCACCCCGCTATCATCCAGAAGGCGAGGTCAGTACAGGTGCATCAAAGCTGGGACTGAGAGACTGAAAAACAGCTTCTATCTCAAGGCTATCAGACTGTTAAACAGCCACCATTGAGTGGCTGCTGCCAACACACTGTCATTGACACTGACCCAACTCCAGCCACTTTAATAATGGGAATTGATGGGAAATGATGTAAATATATCACTAGCCACTTTAAACAATGCTACCTTATATAATGTTACTTACCCTACATTATTCATCTCATATGCATACGTATATACTGTACTCTACATCATCGACTGCATCCTTATGTAATACATGTATCACTAGCCACTTTAACTATGCCACTTTGTTTACTTTGTCTACATACTCATCTCATATGTATATACTGTACTCGATACAATCTACTGTATGCTGCTCTGTACCATCACTCACTCATATATCCTTATGTACATATTCTTTATCCCCTTACACTGTGTATAAGACAGTAGTTTTAGAATTGTTAGTTAGATTACTTGTTGGTTATCACTGCATTGTCGGAACTAGAAGCACAAGCATTTCGCTACACTCGCATTAACATCTGCTAACCATGTGTATGTGACAAATAAAATTCGATTTGATTTGATTTGATTTGACCTGTGTCTTGGTTCTGAGTTGAGGGCTATTCCTGATGGACTCCACTTTCTCCACCTGAGGCCGAACTTCCCCCGTACCCAGCTGGTAACCCAGGTACTTTGTCTCCTGTTTCGCCCCTCACACTTCAGGAGGTTAAGCGTGAGGCCTGCTTCATGGATCTTCCCCAGGACTCTGCTAAGATGCTGTATGTGCTCCTCCCAGGAGTGGCTGTAGATCACCACGTCGTCCAAGTAAGCAGCACAGTAATCGTCACAGTCCTGGAGGACCTTGTCCATCAGCCTCTGGAAAGTCGCAGGGGCCCCATGAAGGCCAAACGGCATGACCTTGAACTGGAACAGGCCCATTGGCGTCCGGAATGCAGTGTAGGCCTTGGATTGTTCATCCAGGGGCACCTGCCAGTACCCTTTGCAGAGATCCAATGTGGTGATGTAATGAGCTCTACCTATTCTCTCCAGTAAGTCGTCAATGCGGGGCATGGGATAGGCATCAAACTGGGAGATGGCATTCACCTTACGGAAGTCCATGCAGACGAGCAAAGAGCCATCCTTCTTTGGGACAATGACAATAGGGCTGCTCCATTCACTTGAAGATGGCTCGACAACATCCATCTCTATCATGGTGTGGACCTCTTCCTTGAGGGCTACCACCAGCCTCTCAGGCACACGGTAAGGATGCTGGCGGACAGGGTTCTGGCCAGGTTTCAAACGAATGACGTGTTCTAGGACTTTGGTTCTTCCTGGTCTCTGACTGAAGAGGGCCGGATACTTGCCAAACAGCTGCTTCAGCTCATCTTGCTTGTCTTCTTCCAGGTGAGCCAGTATGACTTCTGCTCGTTCTTTCCATGCCTCTGTGACCCCATCCGACTCATCCTCTTCTACTCTGCGGACCAGAAAGGACTTTCCTTTGGAGAGTTCCTCTCTCTCCTCCCAGGCCTTGAGAAGGTTCACATGGTAGGTTTGCTTCTCCTTACCCTTGTCCGGATGCAGCACCTCTTAGGTCACTGGGCCCATCTTCCTCCCGATTAGGTACGGTCCTTGCCATTGCGCAAGGAGCTTGCTGGTAGACGAGGGAAGGAGGAGCAGGACTTTCTGTCCTGGCTCAAACTCTCTGTGGCGAGCTTGCTGGTCATAGCCTCTCTTCTGGGCCTTCTGTGCTTGCTGAAGGTTTGCTCTAGCTTCCTCTCGGTACCGTTCCAACCTGTCTCGCATCTGGAGGACATACTGGACAATCCCCTGTCCTGAGGTAGCTACTGGGGAACCTTCCCAGCATTTCTTCAGCAGGTCCAGTGGTCCTTGCACTGGCCATCCATAGAGGAGTTCGAATGGCGAGAAACCTGTCGATGCCTGAGGCACTTCCCTGTAAGCAAAAAGCAGAAAGGGTAACCACTTATCCCAGTCTTTACCAGTGTCAGCCACAAACTTCCTCAGCATGTTCTTGAGTGTTTGATTGAATCTCTCTATGAGCCCATCCGTTTGGGGATGGTAGGGAGTAGTCCTCAAGCCTTTAATGCCCAGCTGTCGGTGGAGTTGAACCATCAGTCGCGAGGTGAAGTTTGTCCCTTGGTCCGTCAGGATTTCATCTGGGATTCCTACACGAGAGAAGAGCTGAACAAGAGCACTGATTATTTTTGGAGTGGTTATGGAACGGAGTGGGAAGGCTTCTGGGAACCGGGTGGCATAGTCACAGATCACCAATATATACTTGTAACCTGCACTACTCTTCTCCAAGGGTCCAACAATGTCCATTGCAATTCTCTTGAATGGGGTAGAGATAACTGGCAGTGAACATAGAGGAGCCCGTTCAGACCTACGGACAGCACTGGTTTTCTGGCACGTGGGGCATTATTTGCAGTATTTTTGTACATCAGTATACATGGAGGACCAAAAGAAACGGGAGCCTAGCCTAAGATAAGTCTTATGTTGCCCTAGATGGCCTGCCCATGGAACTGTATGTGCAAGGTTGAGAACAAGTGGTCTACAGGTAGATGGCACCACCAACTTCCTGCTATCTGCCTCTGACCCAAGGTAGAGTATGTGGTTGTCTACTGTGTAAATCCCCCCACATGAAGATTGACTGTCCCCAGCTAAGGCCTTGTCAAACAAACATTTCAAGGTTGCGTCAGACTTCTGCAGTGTAGCAAAATTTTGTGGAACCTCCCATTGCACTCTAACCCAGACACATCAGCAACAGGTACAGGGTTCCCACATACTTTTCAAGACGCCGCTGGCGGCGTGACTTTCTGGGCCCTTTGGTTCCCCCCTCGCACAGACTATCACACAAGTCAGGCAGAGGTTGTAAACCAGCTTTGGCCTGGGCACGAGTGACAACTGAACATGCCATCTGAACATCAGACTGGCAAACTGACTGCTCATATAGCTGACCCCCCACACTTCCCAACAGATCAGAGAGTACAGGCACATCCCTCCCCAAAATCATCTCAAAAGGTAGCTTCTCCATTACCCCAACTTTGAGGAGGTATTTCTGACCCTGAATCTCAACTGTGAGCTCAGCTGTGGGCTGCTGTGACTGGTCACCATGGACACATTGGATCAGTGTCTGATGACCATAATCAATGTCATTAACAGGTACATTACATTTTCTGATCAATGACAGGGAACTGCCGGTGTCAATCATTGCCGTAAGACTTTTACCATTCACTTTTACAGGTACCAAGCATGACCCTTCCCGAGGCTGTCTATTCTGAACACCATCCCCCTCTCTGGGTACATAACAGTAACCTGAGAGCTTGGATTTACGTAGCGGACACATTGAAGCTTTGTGCCCCTTCTGCCGGCAGTAAAAACAGGTCAGACCCCTCCCATCAGAGCGAACTGCATGATCCCTTACCTCCCTCCCAGACACATAACCCCCAGAGTTACCTCCACCATCTCTGGCGTTTCTGATGTCCCTTGTGTCTCTGAGACTCCTTGGAGCGGGTGCTGCAGGTTGTGGTGGGCCCCCTTTACGTGCATTAAGATACTGCAGTGCAAGCTTGGCCGCCATAAGCCCGTCCTTGGGCTCGTGCTCTCGGACCCAGGTTCGAATGTCGTGTGGTAGAACTTGTAGAAGTTGCTCGAGGATGATGACCTCCCCGATTTCGTCCTGTGCCTTCTCCCCCGGTCGAATCCATCGTCGGTAGAGACCCTTGGGGCGGTGGTACGTCTCTGTCGGCGACTCACCCGATGGCGTTGATGCAGCTCTGAAGCGTTGACGGTAGGTTTCCGGTGAGATGTCAAACTTCACCAGCAGCGCTTCCTTCAAGCCCTGGTAGACATTGGCCAGCCCCTCATCCATTGCTGTGTAAGCCTCTAAGGCCTTGCCCGTGAGCAATGGGACAAGCCTGCAGGCCCACTCTACCTCAGGCCACTGCCACGTCTTAGCCATGCGCTCAAACCTCAGGAAGTAGTTTTCAATGTCCTCCCCCTGCTGGTATGAGGGCATCTTTGGCTCCTTCCTCAGGAATGCTGGAAGATGGACGTTATAACACTGCTGGACTGGTCTCCTGGTGCTGGCCTCATTACTGCTTGGGGTGCCTGCTGTGGAGTTGAAGTCCCTGCTGCATCGAGCCTTTGTCGTCCTGGTGTTGGAAGACCCAATCTTGGGCTCTCACTGACGAGTTCCGCCTGGTGGGGAGCTGTGAGGATAGATTGGCTCAGGCCACGTAACTCCTGCTTGAAGTCTTCGTCCCTCCTCTCAAGGCAGGTGAAAAGTTGCTGAAAAAGGGTTACCATGGTTGGGTGTGGTTCTGGTCCCCCAACTGCTCCTTCAGTCAGCAGCTCACCCAGTTCTGGTTGTCTTTGGCCCCGCGGTCGGGCTCCTAGTTTCTCATACTTGACCTCTTCTTCACCAGACGATTCCATGGTATTCCACCCCGGTTCAACTTCAGGTACCTTTTCTGACAGTTGATGCTGTTGCTGAGAACGCAATCCTGTACGCATTCCTTTACCTCTCTTGTTGGAATTCACTGATTTGCGGTACGCCATCCCACCACTGCCACCATATGTCACGTAGAGTAGGCCAGAAGGCTAAACTGGATAATCTAACCTCTATCAAAATAAAAAGATGGCGGAGCCGCAAAAGTTCTTCTGTGCAAAGGTGTTTATTTACAAGTGATTCCGGAACAAAAAACAACAGTACTGCCATCAACGTCTACCTTATGGGACAGCTCAAAAACAATGCTGCCCCATCCACAGCTCAATCCAAAAATGCCTCCCCATAACTGAAAGAGAGACTCCTTTTGTAGGGCTAGCCCCTCCCCTCAGAACATTACATTACATTTAGGTCATTTAGCAGACGCTCTTATCCAGAACAATTAACTCTAATTAATTAATTAACAATACAAACCTACATTTTCCATGAACTAAACATACTAAAGGATATACATTGCAACACGGTTTTAACCAATATCACAACATAACATTTACAACATTACATCACTACTGACAATATCTTTCAATATGCCCATATGCATTAATGAGCCATTTGGGACAGGCACTATAAAGCCAACCCAATTCCCTTAGCTCGGGTCCTTTTCCAGCATACCCGGAAGCTACAGAGATGGAGAGAGAGGAACAGAACAGAGATTGGCCAAGATGGCTGCTTGAACAGACGCTTTTTTACCGAGCTCCGTACCAAACTTCAGAAAGATTGTGAAAATTGTTTAAAAAAAAGTTTAGTCATTATTATTTTTATTTGTTCAAGATATAAGACCTTTCCTGTGACTGGAATGATAATTGGATAATTTATTTCAGCATGTCCATGCAAAGTCGTGACAAAAAAAGAAAGGAAAAAGTTAGCCGTTCTATTGCTAATCAACAAGAGAGAAACGTGCTTATAGACAACTGCCATAACTACACCTGGCCTATGGATAATATCATGCTTTCGAATGCTGAAGATGACGAATTCCCCTCTTTACCGGTTACTCCGTGCAAACCTCCACCCTCCAAAAACCCAACATGAACTCTGACATCGTGGCTACCCTCTCCTTACTCATCAACTCCAGGTGTGACGCCATTGAGAAAATGGTAGCCGCGAACACCATGGTTATCGAAGGCTTGAAAAAGACTGTGGAGTTTGCATGTGGTGAAATTAATGATGTGAAAACGAGAGTGACAAAAGTTGAAAAAATGTGGAAAGGGTGGAAAAGAATAACAATGTCTACCATAGACGTCTCACTGATCTGGAACAATACACAAGAAAATGGAACCTGAGACTCTACGGCTTGCCAGAGGTGGAGAATGAAGATGTGCGAGGAGAGGCTATCCGTATCTGCCAAGAAGTTTTGCCTGCAGAGAACAACAAAGTTGGTGATAACATCGACGTTGTACATCGCCTCGGCAAGAAGCAACAGCAAAGCGATTCAAGACCCAGGGTATCATCATCCTATTCACTACCAGATTCTACAGGGATGCTGTCTGGAAAGCTGCTAGGAAGAACGCCTTCCTTCAGAGCCATGGTATGCGTTTCGCCGAGCATCTCAGCCCGGAAGACATAGAAAGAAGGAACAAGTTGTGGCCAACAATCAAGATAGCACGAAGTGAGGGGAAGGCTGCTTACTTCGTCAGAGGACGAGGTTTCATCAACGGTTCAGAAATCCATATTCCTCCCTAAAATCTCACCAGAAGGAACAGGTTGATTGATGGTTTCAGCCATGGTATTCTCATTTTCCTTATGTTGTTTACCTAACAAGTATCAGGTGACTATTTTAAAGGAATACTCAGGTATTTCAATTCATTAGTTTGTTCTTGTATGACCAGAAGTCCTATTTTGTTTATAAACTTACGAAGAAGATTGAAAGCTGAATTTATGTTTTATGTATACAGTAACTAAGATACTGTTTTAAATGGCATACAGGTCTGCTCTGACTTTACACGGTTATTGTTCTATTTAGTTATTTCCAAAAAAGGTCTTAGGAACGTTTATATGTAAAACATTTTGTTATTCAATTATTTTATGATCAGTTTTCATATGTACTTAAAGTAGTAGGTACCCTTTTATTTAAATTATTATTTGTATGATTTCTCAGAATAGTTCCTGATTACACTAAAGAGGGTTTTTAGTCTCTCGTACTACAAGAACACTTGGTTTGGTCTTGAACATAATTTCCAGTTGAGTTGCATTTCAAATGTTATGGAATAAGCTATTTTCACTTTAAATTGACTTAAATGGTGCAGATCTCGGTTCCTTATCGTTTACGTTCACTGCTCCTACGTCTTTGACTCATCCTACTACAGTTTATACTTTTATATAATCTTTGTTGTTTTGTCTTTGTCTATATTATCTCTTAATGCTAGGGGGTTACGAAACAGTGTGAAGCGCAAGGCCTTATTTTTATTTGCTAAACAATTTCGAACAGATTTTTGCTTTTTTCAAGAGTCTCACTCAATTTCTGCTGATGCCAACTTCTGGAGGTCACAGTGGGGCAACGATATTTGGCTTTCCCATGGATCTGAACGCTCTGCTGGTGTCACTACAATGAAAAATACCTTTGGTGGTAATATTCTACACTCGGAATGTGACCCCTTTGGTCACTTTATTTGTCTTGTGATCAGTTACAATGACATTACACTCATTACTGTAAACTTCTACGGGTACAACACCAAACATGAGAATGATGAATTGCTTGAATCTATAGAGAAACATATACTTCATTGGTTATCTAAATTTCCCAATTCGTTATTATTGATAGGAGGGGACTTTAACATTACAATAGATAATTCAACTGATAGATGGCCCCCAGGTAGGCCAACCAATCAGAATTTGGGTTGAATACTTTTTATGGAAAAGTTTGATCTTACTGATATATGGAGAGAGAGGTTTCCAGGCCGACAGATCATTCACTTGGAGTAACAAAACAGGCTCCAGACAATCCAGAATAGATTTTTGGCTTATATCCAAATGTATTGATAGTGAGTGTGTTACTACAAATATTTGTACTACTCCCCTCACAGACCATAGGGCTATTTACATTGATATCAAAATATTTACCCCTGATACGAACCCTGGTAGAGCATCCTACTGGAAGCTAAATAGCTCATTATTAAATAATGATATAGTTACATTTGAGGTTAAAGATCTGCTCTCACACTTTTGGGAAAGGGCTTGTGAAGAAAAATCTTATTGCAAGAACTGGGAGCTCTTTAAATTTGAGGTGTCCAAATATCTTAGAAAATATGATAGTAATCTTGCTAAGACCAGAAGAGCTGAGGAGGAAAAGGTGATCATTAAGATAACTTCCCTTTCTCAGAGGTCCCCAGCCGACCTCTTGGGGGAGGAGAAGATGGAACTAATTGAGTTACAAAATAAACTGGATAATATATATAAATTAAAAGCAGAAGGAGCCTTTATTAGATCTAGGAAAAAATGGATTGAGGAGGGAGAACAGAATTCATCCTATTTCTTTAGACTTGAGAAATTTCACTCTAAAAATAACACTATCCATAAGTTAAACATTGATGGTGTTATTACAGATGACCAAAAATGAATCACTAAATACTGCAGCAATTTTTACAGAAAATTGTATAGCTCTACGTACTGTCAGGAACACAGATATGTTTTTTAACTCACTGAATAATGTTCACTCTATCAGTGATATAGAATCTAAACAGTGTGATGAACCCATCAAAGTTGAAGAGATTATAGAGTCTATCAAACATCTAAAGAACAATAAATCACCAGGTGTTGATGGAATTACATCAGAATTTTACAAATTATTTTCTGAACAAGTAGCGCCCTTCCTATTCCAAGTCTTTTTAGAGAGTATTAAAAACAATGTTCTCCCTCCTACAATGAGTCAGGGGTTAATAACACTGATACCTAAGCCTAAAAAAGAAGTGCTGCTCATCGATAACTGGCGTCCAATTTGTCTTCTTAATAATGACTATAAGATATTAGCCTCACTACTTGCAAAAATAATTAAAGAAGTTTTGGATGCAATCATTGATGAAACACAGTCTGGCTTCATGAGGAACAGACATATTTCTAACAATGTCAGACTAGTATTAGACGTACTTGACTACTCAGACCTAATAACTGAGGATAGCTTCATATTATTTTTAGATTTTTATAAAGCATTTGACACAGTAGAGCATCAGTTTCTCTTCCACTCCCTTGAGAGACTTGGCTTTGGGGATTTTTTCTGTAAGGCTATTAAGACTCTCTATGCAAATGGTAACAGCTCTATCAAATTGAAATATGGCACCTCACCTAGATTTGAGTTAAAGAGAGGAATTAGGCAAGGTTGTCCTATCTCTCCGTACCTGTTTTTATTAATCACCCAACTTCTTGCAAATTCTTTAAATAATAGTCCTGTACAAGGTATTTCCATAGCTGGTAAAGAAATTATTATAAGCCAGCTGGCTGACGATACTACACTTTTTCTGAAAGATGCTAACCAAATTCCCATATCGATCAATGTGATACAATCCTTTTCCAAAGCGTCTGGTCTATATCTTAACATTAAGAAATGTGAACTCATGGCTGTCAAAGATTGTGTGACACCTTCATATTATGGTATTCCAGTAAAAGAAGAACTTACATATTTAGGCATAACCATTACAAAGGATCAGAAGTCTAGAGGCTTACTAAATTTTAACCCTCTTATTAAAAAACCCAGAAGAAACTAAATCAATGGCTACAGAGGGACTTATCTTTAAAAGGTAGAGTCCTAATAACCAAGGCTGAAGGTATCTCTAGACTAACATATGGTGCTCTATCTTTATATCTTGACCGTAAAATAAGCAAGGAGATAGACCAGATGCTTTTCAACTTTCTTTGGAGAAACCGTACCCATTACATTAGGAAAACTGTTGTAATGAACACTTATGAGAATGGTGGACTGAATTTTCTGGATTTTACTACTTTAAATAATACTTTCAAGATCAATTGGATAAAACAATTCCTAAGAAGACCCACTTCTATCTGGAATTGTATTCCTCATCATGTCTTCTCTACTTTTGGTGGCCTTAACTTCATGTTGTTTTGCAATTATAATATTGACAAAGTTCCAGTGAAACTTTCTGCTTTTCATCGGCAGGTTTTCTTGTCATGGTCCTTAATTTATAAACACAATTTTTCTCCACACAGATATTATATATGGAATAATCGGGATATATTGTATAAAAATACCTCTCTGTTTTTAGAATATTGGTTCAGAAATAATATCCTATTGGTGAGCCAACTGGTAAATGCAGAGGGTATTTTACTCAGTTATAAAGAATTCTTATCACTTTACAAGGTCCCTGTAACACCTAAAGATTTTGCAATTGTTTTAGATGCCATTCCCTCAGGTGTTGCTATATTATTCAGGAACATGTCAAGACCTGACCCTCAGAGCCTACCTTCTATTGACCCTGTTGACTCATCAGTAGGAAAGATTTGTTTCTCTTTTGGTCCATTCAACAACAGAGCGATACGATCCTTGTTTCAGCAGGATGTTGTATCTATACCTTATGTCATGCCTTATTGGAATGGATTTATTGATAATATCTGTTGGAAAAAAGTTTGGATGTTGCCACAAACATACCTACTTGTTAACAAAATTAAGGAAGTTTCCTTTAAAATTATTCATAAATACTATCCTGCCAACCACTATATGAAGAAGTTTAAGGAAAACATCAACTCAAATTGCTCCTTTTGTAATGACCACCCAGAAACAGTTGTGCATCTTTTTTGGCATTGTATGCATGTAAGAAAACTGTGGCAAGACATCAGTAGGTTTATAATTGAACACATTTATGAAGATTTTACACTATTGTGGAGAGATGTACTGTTTGGATTCTTTACATACAATAGAAATAAGCGGAATCATTTTTATGTAATTAATTTCATTATTCTTTTGGCCAAATTTCATATACACAAATGTAAATTTACAAACAGAAAACCACATTTTCGTATCCTACAAAAAGAAATTGAACTGTATTTTAAGACGGTTAAATGCTCTACTAACAAAAAAGCTGTTAGAATTGTAAGTATATGCATGTCCCTTAAGGTCCTTGTGTAATTGTAATGTGATATTGTACCCCTAGCCCCGCCCCCTAGCCCCGCCCCCAGCCCCGCCCCTAGCTCGATTGTCCATTGTTTGTAATCTATGTATGCTTGTGTTCCCTCATGTACTTTATGTATTGATTTGTTGTTAATAAAAAAAAAAGATAAAAAAAAGAGAGGAACAGAACAAACAAACAATGCGCTCATCCACAACATTGATAAGTATAATAATTATTGTATCTCTCAAATATGAACATTGACAAGTGTGAAATGCATGCACCAAGACAGAAGTTAATTTGTGTGTCGACCCACATTGTTAACTTATCTTATAATGGCGCAGGGAGGAGTGATGAATATGTGTGTGCGTTAAAGAACCAAATGCTGCCCGCGGCCAGTGACGGACTTCTACGTCACACCAGCACATTGCCTCAGTACTGGTACTCCTTATAGTCTCATTATTACCTCAACTACCTGGTACCCTGCACATTGACTCAGTACTGGTTCTCCTTATAGTCTCATTATTACCTCAACTACCTGGTACCCTGCACATTGACTCAGTACTGGTACTCCTTATAGTCTCATTATTACCTCAACTACCTGGTACCCTGCACATTGCCTCAGTACTGGTACTCCTTATAGTCTCATTATTACCTCAACTACCTGGTACCCTGCACATTGCCTCAGTACTGGTACTCCTTATAGTCTCATTATTACCTCAACTACCTGGTACCCTGCACATTGCCTCAGTACTGGTACTCCTTATAGTCTCATTATTACCTCAACTACCTGTTACCCTGCACATTGACTCAGTACTGGTACTCCTTATAGTCTCATTATTACCTGAACTACCTGGTACACTGCACATTGACTCAGTACTGGTTCTCCTTATAGTCTCATTATTACCTCAACTACCTGGTACCCTGCACATTGACTCAGTACTGGTACTCCTTATAGTCTCATTATTATCTCAACTACCTGGTACCCTGCACATTGACTCAGTACTGGTACTCCTTATAGTCTCATTATTACCTCAACTACCTGGTACCCTGCACATTGACTCAGGACTGGTTCTCCTTATAGTCTCATTATTACCTCAACTACCTGGTACCCTGCACATTGACTCAGTACTGGTTCTCCTTATAGTCTCATTATTACCTCAACTACCTGGTACCCTGCACATTGACTCAGTACTGGTACTCCTTATAGTCTCATTATTACCTCAACTACCTGGTACCCTGCACATTGACTCAGGACTGGTTCTCCTTATAGTCTCATTATTACCTCAACTACCTGGTACCCTGCACATTGACTCAGTACTGGTACTCCTTATAGTCTCATTATTACCTCAACTACCTGGTACCCTGCACATTGACTCAGTACTGGTTCTCCTTATAGTCTCATTATTACCTCAACTACCTGGTACCCTGCACATTGACTCAGTACTGGTTCTCCTTATAGTCTCATTATTACCTCAACTACCTGGTACCCTGCACATTGACTCAGTACTGGTTCTCCTTATAGTCTCATTATTACCTCAACTACCTGGTACCCTGCACATTGACTCAGTACTGGTACTCCTTATAGCCTCATTATTACCTCAACTACCTGGTACCCTGCACATTGACTCAGTACTGGTAATCCTTATAGTCTCATTATTTTCCCGGTACCCTGCACATTGACTCAGTACTGATACTCCTTATAGCCTCATTATTACCTCAACTACCTGGTACCCTGCACATTGACTCAGTACTGGTACTCCTTATAGTCTCATTATTACCTCAACTACCTGGTACCCTGCACATTGACTCAGTACTGGTTCTCCTTATAGTCTCATTATTACCTCAACTACCTGGTACCCTGCACATTGACTCAGTACTGGTTCTCCTTATAGTCTCATTATTACCTCAACTACCTGGTACCCTGCACATTGACTCAGTACTGGTTCTCCTTATAGTCTCATTATTACCTCAACTACCTGGTACCCTGCACATTGACTCAGTACTGGTTCTCCTTATAGTCTCATTATTACCTCAACTACCTGGTACCCTGCACATTGACTCAGTACTGGTTCTCCTTATAGTCTCATTATTACCTCAACTACCTGGTACCCTGCACATTGACTCAGTACTGGTTCTCCTTATAGTCTCATTATTACCTCAACTACCTGGTACCCTGCACATTGACTCAGTACTGGTTCTCCTTATAGTCTCATTATTACCTCAACTACCTGGTACCCTGCACATTGACTCAGTACTGGTTCTCCTTATAGTCTCATTATTACCTCAACTACCTGGTACCCTGCACATTGACTCAGTACTGGTACTCCTTATAGTCTCATTATTACCTCAACTACCTGGTACCCTGCACATTGACTCAGTACTGGTTCTCCTTATAGTCTCATTATTACCTCAACTACCTGGTACCCTGCACATTGACTTAGTACTGGTTCTCCTTATAGTCTCATTATTACCTCAACTACCTGGTACCCTGCACATTGACTCAGTACTGGTACTCCTTATAGTCTCATTATTACCTCAACTACCTGGTACCCTGCACATTGACTCAGTACTGGTTCTCCTTATAGCCTCATTATTACCTCAACTACCTGGTACCCTGCACATTGAGTCAGTACTGGTACTCCTTATAGTCTCATTATTACCTCAACTACCTGGTACCCTGCACATTGAGTCAGTACTGGTACTCCTTATAGTCTCATTATTACCTCAACTACCTGGTACCCTGCACATTGAGTCAGTACTGGTACTCCTTATAGTCTCATTATTACCTCAACTACCTGGTACCCTGCACATTGACTCAGTACTGGTTCTCCTTATAGCCTCATTATTACCTCAACTACCTGGTACCCTGCACATTGAGTCAGTACTGGTACTCCTTATAGTCTCATTATTACCTCAACTACCTGGTACCCTGCACATTGACTCAGTACTGGTTCTCCTTATAGTCTCATTATTACCTCAACTACCTGGTACCCTGCACATTGACTCAGTACTGGTTCTCCTTATAGTCTCATTATTCGCGTCAACGAGCGTCTAGAAGTCAGTTCTATTTGTGACGCAGTTCGTGCTGCATCTCCTCATTGGTTTATAGAAGCAGGTACCCACGTGTCATCTCCTCATTTAGCAAAACAACATAACTTAACATAAACATAACTTCTTTAAACAATAAAAGCTAATTTACGAACATTTCTGAAAATGGATAAATAGCTTTTTGGAATGAAACTCAAACTCTATTTGTGAAACTCTTCTTATGTTTCCCCATCTGAGCTCAGAGTAGATGAGAGATGTAATGTTTGTCTGTGTTGTGTTGAAGCCCAATCAAGCAGGAGAGACCAGCCTCCCCTGTTCCCAGCTGTGTGTCCATGAAGAGTCACCAGTCTATGAATCCTCCTATAGTGTTTAGAAAGGGAGACTTTTCTACTGAACAAAGGTAAGAAGAACTCATGGGTCCTGGTCAGTGAGTTAAACAACACTGTCTCTAGTCATTTCTCCTCCCATTTTCCCATTTATTGTTGTTGTTTTCATAATCCATAGGCTAATCATTTTGTCTATTTTCATAGTCCTAAAACAAAATTAAACAAACACAACATTCCCTCCATGTGTGTGTGCGTGTGCATGTGCGTGTGTGTGTGTGTGTGTGAGTGTGTGTGTGTGTACTCCCTGGATGAGGAGATGTAATCTCATGTTTTGTCCACAGAAACCAACAGGAGAGATCAGAGTCAGAGATTCTCAGTGGTCAGTCTTCCCAGAGTCATCAAACAGACCTGGCCTCCATATTCAGTGTATGTGGTCCTGTTATGTACATTTGTTTTTGTTTACCTCAAGTAAAGTTGATCTGTCAATCATTCATTAATGTGTTAATGAGAAAGCATTTGTCTCTTGCTTAACTCATTTACTTCATTTATTCCAGATGCTTGAAGAGAAAATTATGACTTTTGTGAAGAACGAGCTGAAGATGTTCAAGAGGATTCTTAGTCCAGAACTCCCAGAAGGCTTTGAGAGTCAGAAGCAGGATAAGGAAGTGGTGGATGCTGAAGATGAGCAGCAGGAGAGCAGTGCCAGAGAGGGGGCTCTGAAGATCACACTGCACATCCTGAGGAAAATGAACCAGAAGGAGCTTGCTGACACACTGGAGAAATGTAAGATCTGTCTGCCTCATGTTGAATGATGTTTTATAACATTTAAAAGCTGTAGCTAAAGTACAGCTAAAGTAGCTGTGTAACTCAATGATATTGTAGCAGCCTTAACACAACACCTAGTGACCTCATCAAGTAGCAGCAGGGATGTGTTGTGGTGATTCATTTAAAGAGAGAGACAACATTAATAATACCATCAATAATACCAATAATAATATAATCAGTCACACCAGTCTGTAATGCATTATGACAATATTTAAACTTCATAACAGTCCTACAATACTGTACACATTTATACAGTCAGTTTAGAGAATAAATTAATATAATTTAACTTTATAACAGTCCTACAATACTGTAGACATTAAAACAGAGGTAATATTAATATCCTCTGTGTTATTTCTAGATTCAGATGATCCTGCTGTGATTTGCCAACGTGAACTCAAATCTAATCTAAAGAAGAAGTTTCAATGTGTATTTGAGGGGATCGCTAAACAAGGAAACCCAACACTTCTCAATAAGATCTACACAGAGCTCTACATCACAGAGGGTGGAACAGGAGAGGTCAATAATGAACATGAGCTGAGACAGATTGAGACAACAACCAGGAAACAAGCAAGACCAGAGACTGCAATCAAATGTAACGACATCTTCAAACCCTTAACTGGACAAGACAAACCTATCAGAACTGTGCTGACAAAGGGAGTCGCTGGCATTGGAAAAACAGTCTCTGTGCAGAAGTTCATTCTGGATTGGGCTGAAGGAAAAGCAAATCAGGATGTTCAATTTGTATTTTCATTCCCTTTCCGGGAGCTGAATTTGATGAAAGGGGACAAACACACTTTCATTAAACTTCTTAATCACTTCTCAATGGAAACCAAACAATCAAGAATCTCCATCTACGACAAGTACAAAGTTCTTTTTATCTTTGATGGTCTGGATGAGTGCCGACTGCCCCTAGACTTCCAGAAGAACAAGATCTGTTGTGACGTCACAGAGTCAACCTCAGTGGATGTTCTGCTGACAAATCTCATCAAGGGAAATCTGCTCCCCTCTGCTCTCCTCTGGATAACTACCCGACCTGCAGCAGCCAATAAGATCCCTTCAGGGTGTGTTGACCAGGTGACAGAGGTACGAGGGTTCAATGACCCACAGAAGGAGGAGTACTTCAGGAAGAGATTCAGTGATGAAGATCTGGCCAACAGAATCATCTCACACATAAAGACATCAAGGAGCCTCCACATCATGTGCCACATTCCAGTCTTCTGTTGGATTTCTGCAACAGTCCTTGAACACATGCTGAAACATAAGAGAGAAGAGATGCCCAAGACTCTGACTGAGATGTACACACACCTTGTGGTGTTTCATACCAAACAGAAGAATGAAAAGTATCTTGGGAAAGAAGAGACAGGTCCACACTGGAATAAAGAGAGCATTCTGTCACTGGGAAAACTGGCTTTTCAACAGCTTGTGAAAGGCAATCTGATTTTCTATGAGGAAGACCTGAAAGTGGCTGGCATTGATGTCAATGAAGCCTCAGTGTACTCAGGATTGTGCACACAGCTCTTTAAAGAGCAATGTGGGCTGTACCAGGACACGGTGTACTGCTTCGTTCATCTAAGCATTCAGGAGTTTCTGGCTGCTGTATATGTGTTCCTCTCATTCATCAACAACAATGAGAATCTAATTGACAAACTGCAAACAAACGACGAGCCTGAAGTTACTGTCTACAAGAGTGCTGTGGATAAAGCCTTACAAAGTGAGACCGGAAACCTGGACCTTTTCCTCCGCTTCCTTCTGGGCCTCTCACTGGAGTCCAATCAGAAGCACTTACGAGGTCTACTGACAAAGACAAGAAGCAGCTCACAGAGCCATGAAGAAACAGTCATGTACATCAAGGAGAAGATCAGGGAGAATCTCTCTCCAGAGAGGAGCATCAATCTGTTCCACTGTCTGAATGAACTGAATGACCATTCTCTACTGAAGGAGATCCAAAGCTACCTGAGATCAGGAAGTCTCTCAAAACCCAACCTGTCACCTGCACAGTGGTCAGCTCTGGTCTTTGTGTTGCTGACTTCAGAAAAGGAGCTGGATGTGTTTGACCTGAAGAAATACTCCAGATCAGAGGAAGGTCTTCTGAGGCTGCTGCCAGTGGTCAAAGCCTCCAGAGCTGTTCTGTGAGTACATCAAATGACACATAAGAACTAAGCATCAGGAAGAAATATTAAGTTGAGAAAAATGTGCAATATAATATGTATATAATATTATTTTGAAAAACATATTGAATCAATGCATTGATTTTCACATTAGTATAACAATATGACAATAGAATTCTGGGAGATGGAAGATGAATCTACAGTATATGTTCTTTGAGAGAATAAACCAAATGCATCTACCATTGTCCTTCTACACTACTGGTGTTAAATTAACAGTGTTTGTGAAGTCATGATGATCTCTTTGTCAGGCTGTCAGGATGTGGAGTCACAGAGGAAGGCTGTGCTTCTCTGGTCTCAGCTCTGAGGTCAAACCCCTCACACCTGAGAGAGCTGGATCTGAGTAACAATGACCTGAAGGATTCAGGAGTGAAGCTGCTCTCTGCTGGACTGGGGAATCCCCACTGTAAACTGGAGACTCTGAGGTCAGTATTCCTGTAGTTGGTCAACAAGTGATAACTGTTCACCAGATCCACATGTGTTTACCAGACACACATAGTCCATGTAGATTGCATTCAAGGAATGTCAGACCAAATACTGAACTCTTGACAATTTTAACTATAAGTGAATTGATTACAAATTCTAACGGGGGACGAGGTATTTAAAGTGTTTTTATTTCAAAACGAGAAACAGATATGTATTAAAATACCCTCCCAAAAAAGGTTACATTATATACTGTCACCTCATCCCAAATCTCTTACCTCACTGTCTAAATAGTTATGGTGTGGACTATATACTCAATACAATCTAAATCTGATACCTCACTGTCAAAATAGATATGGTGTGGACTGTATACTAAATACAATCTAAATCTGATACCTCACTGTCTAAATAGATATGGTGTGGACTGTATATTCAATACAATCTAAATCTGATACCTCACTGTCTAAATAGATATGGTGTGGACTGTATACTCAATACAATCTAAATCTGATACCTCACTGTCTAAATAGATATGGTGTGGACTGTATACTCAATACAATCTAAATCTGATACCTCACTGTCTAAATAGATATGGTGTGGACTGTATACTCAATACAATATAAATCTGATACTTCACTGTCTAAATAGATATGGTGTGGACTGTATACTCAATACAATCTAAATCTGATTCCTCACTGTCTAAATAGATATGGTGTGGACTGTATACTCAATACAATCTAAATCTGATACCTCACTGTCTGTCTTTTGACTGATACTGCTTTTTAAACTGGTCTGGTCAGTCTACTCAAATATTTGGGATATAAATGTTTTTCTCTACAAGTAATATTATGATAATTTATAATAATGACACATTCATTAATTTATGAATAGATATCGCAGGTTTCAGGACACTGATATATCTGAAAATGTCCGAAGAATATACTGACGCTATTTTGACCATCAAAGAAAAGCAGTGTGATTTTAATATGATTTGACTCTTTGCAGGCTGTCAGGCTGTCTAGTCACAGAGGAAGGCTGTGCTTCTCTGGTCTCAGCTCTGAGGTCAAACCCCTCACACCTGAGAGAGCTGGACCTGAGTAACAATGACCTGAAGGATTCAGGAGTGAAGCTGCTCTCTGATGGACTGGGGAATCCCCACTGTAAACTGGAGACTCTGAGGTCAGTATTCCTGTAGTTGGTCAACAAGTGATAACTGTTCACCAGATCCACATGTGTTTACTAGAAACACATAGGGAATTCTCTTTGATTATAATCACAGCCGTATATATTCCCCCCCAAGCAGACACATCGATGGCCCTGAACAAACTTTATTTGACTCTTTGCAAACTGGAAACCACATATCCTGAAGCTGCATTCATTGTAGCTGGGGATTTTAACAAAGCTAATCTGAAAACAAGACTCCCTAAATTGTATCAGCATATCGATTGCGCAACCAGGGCTGGTAAAACCCTGGATCATTGCTATTCTAACTTCCGCGATGCATATAAGGCCCTCCCCCGCCCTCCTTTCGGAAAAGCTGACCACGACTCAATTTTGTTGCTCCCTGCAAAAAAAGACAGAAGCTAAAACAAGAAGCTCCAGCGCTCAGGTCTGTTCAACGCTGGTCCGACCAATCTGATTCCACACTTCAAGACTGCTTCGATCACGTGGATTGAGATATGTTCCGCATTGCTTCCAACAACAACATTGACGAATACGCTGATTCGGTGAGCGAGTTCATTAGAAAGTGCATTGACAATGCCGTACCCATAGCAACGATTAAAACATTCCCAAACCAGAAACCGTGGATTTATGGCAGCATTCGCGTGAAACTGAAAGCCCGAACCACTGCTTTTAACCAGGGCAAGGTGACCGGAAACATGACCGAATACAAACAGTATAGGTATTCCCTCCGCAAGGCAATCAAACAAGCTAAGCGTCAGTATAGAGACAAAGTAGAGTCGCAATTCAACGACTCAGACACGAGGTATGTGGCAGGGTCTACAGTCAATCATGGATTACAAAAAGAAAACCAGCCCCGTCGTGGACCAGGATGTCTTGCTCCCAGACAGACTAAATAGCTTTTTTGCTCGCTTTGAAGACAATACAGTGCCACTGACTCGGCCCGCTACCAAAACCTGCGGACTCTCCTTTACTGCAGCCGATGTGAGTAAAACAGTTAAACGTGTTAACCCTCGCAAGGCTGCAGGACCAGACGGCATCCCCAGCCACGCCCTCAGAGCATGCGCAGACCAGCTGGCTGTTGTGTTTACGGACATATTCAATCAATCCTTATCCCAGTCTGCTGTTCCCTCATGCTTCAAGAGGGCCACCATTGTCCCTGTTCCCAAGAAAGCTAAGGTAACTGAGCTAAACAACTACCGCCCCGTAGCACTCACTTCCGTCATAATGAAGTGCTTTGAGAGACTAGTCAAGGACCATATCACCTCCACCCTACCTGACACCCTAGACCCACTCCAATTTGCTTACCGCCCAAATAGGTCCACAGACGATGCAATCTCAACCACACTGCACACTGCCCTAACCCATCTGGACAAGAGGAATACATATGTGAGAATGCTGTTCATCGACTACAGCTCGGCATTTAACAGCATAGTACCCTCCAAGCTCGTCATCAAGCTCGAGACCCTGGGTCTCGACCCCGCCCTGTGCAACTGGGTACTGGACCTCCTGACGGGCCGCCCCCAGGTGGTGAGGGTAGGTAACAACATCTCCACAATGGTGCGTTCTGAGCCCTCTCCTGTACTCCCTGTTCACCCACGACTGCGTGGCCACGCACGCCTCCAACTCAATCATCAAGTTTGCGGACGACACAACAGTGGTAGGCTTGATTATCAACAACGATGAGACGGCCTACAGGGAGGAGGTGAGGGCCCTCGGAGTGTGGTGTCAGGAAAATAACCTCACACTCAACGTCAACAAAACAAAGGAGATGATTGTGGACTTCAGGAAACAGCAGGGGGAGCAACCCCCTATCCACATCGATGGGACAGTAGTGGAGAGGGTAGTAAGTTCCTCGGCGTACACATCACGGACAAACTGAATTGGTCCACCCACACAGACAGCGTCGTGAAGAAGGCGCAGCAGCGCCTCTTCAACCTCAGGAGGCTGAAGAAATTCGGCTTGTCACCAAAAGCACTCACAAACTTCTACAGATGCACAATCAAGAGCATCCTGTCGGGCTGTATCACCGCCTGGTACGGCAACTGCTCTGCCCACAACCATAAAGCTCTCCAGAGGGTAGTGAGGTCTGCACAACGCATCACCGGAGGCAAACTACCTGCCCTCCAGGACACCTACACCGCCCGATGTCACAGGAAGGCCATAAAGATCATCAAGGACAACAACCATCCGAGTCACTGCCTGTTCACCCTGCTATCATCCAGAAGGCGAGGTCAGTACAGGTGCATCAAAGCTGGGACCGAGAGACTGAAAAACAGCTTCTATCTCAAGGCCACCAGACTGTTAAACAGCCACATTGAGTGGCTGCTGCCAACACACTGACTCAAATCCAGCCACTTTAATAATGGGAATTGATGGAAATTGATGTAAAATATATCACTAGACACTTTAAACAATGCTACCTAATATAATGTTTACATACCCTACATTATTCATCTCATATGTATACGTATATACTGTACTCTATATCATCGACTGCATCCTTATGTAATACATGTATCACTAGCCACTTTGTTACATACTCATCTCATATGTATATACTGTACTCGATACCATCTACTGCATCTGCCTATGCTGCACTGTACCATCACTCATTCATATATCCTTATGTACATATTCTTTATCCCTTTACACTTGTGTGTATAAGGTAGTCATTTTGGAATTGTTAGTTAGATTACTTGTTGGTTATTACTGCATTGTCGGAACTAGAAGCACAAGCATTTCGCTACACTTGCATTAACATCTACTAACCATGTGTATGTGACAATTAAATTTGATTTGATTTGATTTTACTCAAATATTTGTACTATACATTATTACTACAAGTAATATTATGATCATTTATAACAATGTTCATTCATTTATAAATAGATATGGAAGGTTTCAGGACACTGATATATCTGAAAATGTTGGAAGAATATACTGCCTATATTTTTACCACCAAAGAATATCAGTGTGGTTTTAATATGATTTGACTCTTTGCAGGCTGTCAGGCTGTCTAGTCACAGAGGAAGGCTGTGCTTCTCTGGTCTCAGCTCTGAGGTCAAACCCCTCACACCTGAGAGTGCTGGATCTGAGTAACAATGACCTGAAGGATTCAGGAGTGAAGCTGCTCTCTGCTGGACTGGGGAATCCCCACTGTAAACTGGAGACTCTGAGGTCAGTATTCCTGTAGTTGGTCAACAAGTGGTAACTGTTCACCAGATCCACATGTGTTTACCAGACACACATAGTCCACACCATATGTGTTGTAGCCTCTGTTATTGGTAATGGTGAGAGGTTAGCATGTTTTGTTGTAGCCTCTGTTATTGGTAATGGTGAGAGGTTAGCATGCTTTGTTGTAGCCTCTGTTATTGGTAATGGTGAGAGGTTAGCATGTTTTGTTGTAGCCTCTGTTATTGGTAATGGTGAGAGGTTATCATGTTTTGTTGTAGCCTCTGTTATTGGTAATGGTGAGAGGTTAGCATGTTTTGTTGTAGCCTCTGTTATTGGTAATGGTGAGAGGTTAGCATGTTTTGTTGTAGCCTCTGTTATTGGTAATGGTGAGAGGTTAGCATGTTTTGTTGTAGCCTCTGTTATTGGTAATGGTGAGAGGTTATCATGTTTTGTTGTAGCCTCTGTTATTGGTAATGGTGAGAGGTTAGCATGTTTTGTTGTAGCCTCTGTTATTGGTAATGGTGAGAGGTTAGCATGTTTTGTTGTAGCCTCTGTTATTGGTAATGGTGAGAGGTTAGCATGTTTTGTTGTAGCCTCTGTTATTGGTAATGGTGAGAGGTTAGCATGTTTTGTTGTAGCTTCTGTTATTGGTAATGGTGAGAGGTTAGCATGTTTTGTTGTAGCCTCTGTTATTGGTAATGGTGAGAGGTTAGCATGTTTTGTTGTAGCCTCTGTTATTGGTAATGGTGAGAGGTTAGCATGTTTTGTTGTAGCTTCTGTTATTGGTAATGGTGAGAGGTTAGCATGTTTTGTTGTAGCCTCTGTTATTGGTAATGGTGAGAGGTTAGCATGTTTTGTTGTAGCTTCTGTTATTGGTAATGGTGAGAAGTTAGCATGTTTTGTTGTAGCCTCTGTATCCAAACTGTTGGAGTTTTTGAAATTTGAAATGACTAAATAGATATGGTGTGGACTGTATACTCAATACAATCTACATCTGATACCTCACTGTCTGTCTTTTGACTGATACTGCTTTTTAAACTGGTCTGGTCAGTCTACTCAAATATTTGTACTATACATTATTCTATCTACAAGTAATATTATGATCATTTATAACAATGTTCATTAGTTTATGAATAGATATGGAAGGTTTCAGGACACTGATATATCTGAACATTAGAAAAAAATATACTGCAACTATTTTCACCACCAAAGAATAGCAGTGTGGTTTTAAAATGATTTGACTCTTTGCAGGCTGTCACGCTGTCTAGTCACAGAGGAAGGCTGTGCTTCTCTGGTCTCAGCTCTGAGGTCAAACCCCTCACACCTGAGAGAGCTGGACCTGAGCTACAATCACCCAGGAGACTCAGGAGTCAGACTGCTCTCTGCTGGACTGGAGGATCCACACTGCAGACTGGAGAAACTCAAGTATGTAGAGGGTTTATGTCAATGTTCATATCAGACATGTTTGACTTATCAGGCTGGTTAAGACAAACATTCTGACCACCAATTGGACTAAGGTGTGTGTGAGCGCGCGTGTGTGTGTGTGTGTGTGTGACACTCAATGACTGTCTGTTCTTCTGCTTACCGCTACAGTGTGGAACAGGGTGGAGAGTACACAATGAAACCTGGGCCTAGAAAATGTGAGTGTTGACTGCTGTGAAGAATATGACTAAGAATAAGTCTTAATTCAAGTTAAGTGAAAGTCAAAGACCACCATCATTACTGACTTGGTCATATTAAATATCAGCTGTAGTTCTACAGAAGCAGAAATCAGGGACACCAACGTTTACAAAGATTTGCTTTGACTGTGTGTGTGTGTGTGTGTGTGTGTGTGTGTAATTAATGTGAATAAGTGTGTTTTATATTACCATACAGTATAACATATGATCATTCAACAAGTCTCAAGTTACCTTAACTTCTCCTTCTGATACCTAGAAACATCTACATTAAATGAATTAGTGAAAAGTGAGTTAACATTCTAATGTGATGATGATGATTTCTAATATTGTGTCTGGTTTCATCCATCAGATGTCTGTGATCTCACACTGGACCCAAACACAGCACACAGACTCCTCTCTCTGTCTGAGGAGAACAGAAAGGTGACATGTAGGAGAGAGGAGCAGCCGTATCCTGATCACCCAGATAGATTTGTTGACTATAGACAGGTGCTGTGTAGAGAGGGTCTGACTGGGTGCTGTTACTGGGAGGTAGAGTGGAGTGGGATAATGGGGGCTGATATAGCAGTGACATATAAAGGAATCAACAGGAGAGGAAGGGGTGATGACTGTGTGATTGGATTAAATGACAAGTCCTGGAGTCTATTCTGCTATGACAACCGTTACTGTGCCTGGCACAATAATAATCTCACTACCATAGACGTCCCCTCCTCCAGCTCCCACAGAGTAGGAGTGTATCTGGACTGGCCAGCCGGCACTCTGTCCTTCTATAGAGCCTCCTCTGACACACTGACCCACCTGATCACATTCACCTCCACATTCACTGAGCCCCTCTATCCAGGGTTTGGGGTTTGGAATGACTCCTCAGTGTCCCTGAAATAATAACCTGACACACACACCTGACCCTGTAAACATCAACCACGGTAACTGACACACACACACACACACACACACACACACACACACACACACACACACACACACACACACACACACACACACACACACACACACACACACACACACACACACACACACACACACACACACACACACACACACACACACACACACACACACACACACACACACACACACACACACACACACACACTGGACACACAAACACACATTGGACACACACACACACACACTGGACACACAATCACACACATACACACAGTGGACATACACACACAGGACACACACACACACACACACTCCGGACTCACACACACACACACACACACACTGGACACTCACACAAACACTGGACACACTGGACACTCACACAAACACTGGACACACAGACACTCTGGACACACTGGACAAACACACACACACCGGACTCACAAACACACACACACTGGACACTCACACAAACACTGGACACACTTTCACACTCACACATTATAATTCTGAACCTCTTCCAATAAATGATCCATCTGCTGGCCAAGGCCCGCGAGCTTTCTGAATCGCTGTATCTCCAGCTCACCGCATGAAGAGGAATAAACAGACTCACCCCATCGCGACGTCCCCCAAAGGTTAACTCTCTAGCCCTCGCTATCTCCCTGCTTGCTAATTCGGCCTGCTAACGGCTAGCTTGTCAAGCTCCGGTCCGCTAACTGCTACCTTGTCTAGCTCGGGCCTACGAACTGTTAGCTTGTTAGCACAGGCCTGCTAACCGTCTGAACCACCGCGTCCCAATCACTCTCTGACCCCATTTACTTTCTATCTCTTTTTGATTTTTAATTTGTTTATACCTTCCGGAAACCTGCCTCACCCAATGTGATACGGAATCACTGTTACTTTTACTCTTATTTTTATTTTTATGACACACTCAAGAACCTCCAGACGCTAACCAGCTAACTAGCTACAAGCTAGTTAGTCATTGTTAGTTTAAAAAAAAAAAAAAACCTGGATAACACTCGCCAGCCCAGCCTCCCTGCCCATCCACCGCTGCCCCCTGGACACTGATCTCTTGGCTACATAGCTGACGCACGCTGGACTGTCCATTAATCACGGTACTCCTTTCTGCTTGTTTGTCTTACCTGTCGGCCCCGTTGCCTAGTCAACGCCATTTTACCTGCTGTTTGTTGTGCTAGCGGATTAGCCTCGCCTACTGTTTTTAGCTAGCTTTCCAAATTCAACACCTGTGATTACTGTATGCCTCGCTGTATGTCTCTCTCAGATGTCAATATGCCTTGTATACTGTTGTTCAGGTTAGTTATAATTGTTTTAGTTCACAATGGAGCCCCTAGACCCACTCTGCATACCCCTGTTACCTCCTTTGTCCCACCTCCCACACATGCAGTGACCTCACCCATTACAACCAGCATGTCCAGAGATACAACCTGTCTCATCATCACCCAGTGCCTGGGCTTACCTCCGCTGTAACCGCACCCCACCATACCCCTGTCTGCGCATTATGCCCTGAATATATTCTACCATGCCCAGAAACCTGCTCCTCTTATCCTCTGCCCCCAACGCTCTATGCGACCAGTTTTGATAGCCTTTAGCCGCACCCTCATACTACTCCTTCTCTGTTCCGCGGGTGATGTGGAGGTAAACCCAGGCCCTGCATGTCCCCAGGTACCCTCATTTGTTGACTTCTGTGATCGAAAAAGCCTTGGTTTTATGCATGTCAACATCAGAAGCCTCCTCCCTAAGTTTGTTTTACTCACTGCTTTAGCACACTCTGCTAACCCTGATGTCCTTGCCGTGTCTGAATCCTGGCTCAGGAAGGCCACCAAAAATTCAGAGATTTCCATACCCAATTATAACATCTTCCGTCAAGATAGAACTACCAAAGGGGCGGAGTTGCAGTCTACTGCAGAGATAGCCTGCAAAGTAATGTCATACTTTCCAGGTCCATACCCAAACAGTTCGAACTACTAATTTTGAAAATTACCCTCTCCAGAAATAAGTCTCTCACTGTTGCCGCCTGCTACCGACCACCCTCAGCTCCCAGCTGTGCCCTGGACACCATTTGTGAATTGATATCGCCCCCATCTAGCTTCAGAGTTTGTTCTGTTAGGTGACCTAAACTGGGATATGCTTAACACCCCGGCAGTCCTACAATGTAAGCTAGATGCCCTCAATCTCACTCAAATCATCAAGGAACCCACCAGGTACAACCCTAACTCTGTAAACAAGGGCACCCTCATAGGCGTCATCCTGACCAACTGGCCCTCCAAATACACCTCCGCTGTCTTCAACCAGGATCTCAGCGATCACTGCCTTATTGCCTGTATCCGCCACGGAGCCGCAGTCAAACGACCACCCTCATCACTGTCAAACGCTCCCTAAAACACTTCTGTGAGCAGGCCTTTCTAATCGACCTGGCCCGGGTATCCTGGAAGGACATTGACCTCATCCCGTCAGTTGAGGATGCCTGGTCATTCTTTAAAAGTAACTTCCTCACCATTTTAGATAAGCATGCTCCGTTCAAAAAATGCAGAACCAAGAACAGATACAGCCCTTGGTTCACTCCAGACCTGACTGCCCTCGACCAGCACAAAAACATCCTGTGGCGGACTGCAATAGCATCGAATAGCCCCCGTGATATGCAACTGTTCAGGAAGTCAGGAACCAATACACGCAGTCAGTCAGGAAAGCTAAGGCCAGCTTCTTCAGGCAGAAGTTTGCATCCTGTAGCTCCAACTCCAAAAGTTCTGGGACACTGTGAAGTCCATGGAGAACAAGAGCACCTCCTCCCAGCTGCCCACTGCACTGAGGCTAGGTAACACGGTCTCCACCGATAAATCCACGATTATCGAAAGCTTCAATAAGCACTTCTCAACGGCTGGTCATGCCTTCCGCCTGGCTACTCCAACCTCGGCCAACAGCTCCCCCCCCGCAGCTCCTCGCCCAAGCCTCTCCAGGTTCTCCTTCACCCAAATCCAGATAGCAGACGTTCTGAAAGAGCTGCAAAACCTAGACCCGTACAAATCAGCTGGGCTTGACAATCTGGACCCTCTATTTCTGAAACTATCTGCCGCCATTGTCGCAACCCCTATTACCAGCCTGTTCAACCTCTCTTTCATATCGTCTGAGATCCCCAAGGATTGAAAGCTGCCGCAGTCATCCCCCTCTTCAAAGGCGGAGACACCCTGGACCCAAACTGCTATAGACCTATATCCATCCTGCCCTGCCTATCTAAGGTCTTGAAAGCCAAGTCAACAAACAGGTCACTGACCATCTCGAATCCCACCGTACCTTCTCCGCTGTGCAATCTGGTTTCGAGCGGTCACGGGTGCACCTCAGCCACGCTCAAGGTACTAAACGATATCATAACCGCCATCGATAAAAGACAGTACTGTGCAGCCGTCTTCATCGACCTCGCCAAGGCTTTCGACTCTGTCAATCACCATATTCTTATCGGCAGACTCAATAGCCTCGGTTTCTCGGATGACTGCCTTGCCTGGTTCACCAATTACTTTGCAGACAGAGTTCAGTGTGTAAAAATCGGAGGGCATGCTGTCCGGTCCTCTGGCAGTCTCTATGGGGGTGCCACAGGGTTCAATTCTCGTGCCGACTCTTTTCTCTGTATATATCAATGATGTTGCTCTTGCTGCGGGCGATTCCCTGATCCACCTCTACGCAGACGACACCATTCTATATACTTTCGGCCCGTCATTGGACACTGTGCTATCTAACCTCCAAACGAGCTTCAATGCCATACAGCACTCCTTCCGTGGCCTCCAACTGCTCTTAAACGCGAGTAAAACCAAATGTATGCTTTTCAACAGATCGCTGCCTGCACCCGCATGCCCGACTAGCATCACCACCCTGGATGGTTCCGACCTTGAATATGTTGGACATCTATAAGTACCTAGGTGTCTGGCTAGACTGCAAACTCTCCTTCCAGACTCACATCAAACATCTCCAATCGAAAATCAAATCAAGAGTCGGCTTTCTATTCCGCAACAAAGCCTCCTTCACTCACGCCGCCAAGCTTACCTAGTAAAACTGACTATCCTACCGATCCTCGATTTCGGCGATGTCATCTACAAAATGGCTTCCAACACTCTACTCAGCAAACTGGATGCAGTCTATCATAGTGCCATCCGTTTTGTCACCAAAGCACCTTATACCACCCACCACTGCGACTTGTATGCTCTAGTCGGCTGGCCCTCGCTACATATTCGTCGCCAGACCCACTGGCTCCAGGTCATCTACAAGTCCATGCTAGGTAAAGCTCCACCTTATCTCAGTTCACTGGTCACGATGGCAACACCCATCCGTAGCACACGCTCCAGCAGGTTTATCTCACTGATCATCCCTAAAGCCAACACCTCATTTGGCCGCCTTTCGTTCCAGTACTCTGCTGCCTGTGACTGGAACGAACTGCAAAAATCGCTGAAGTTGGAGACTTTTATCTCCCTCACCAACTTCAAACATCAGCTATCCGAGCAGCTAACCGATCGCTGCAGCTGTACATAGTCTATTGGTAAATAGCCCACCCATTTTCACCTACCTCATTCCCATACTGTTTTTATACTGTTTTTATTATTTATTTATTTACTTTTCTGCTCTTTTGCACACCAATATCTCTACCTGTACATGACCATCTGATCATTTATCACTCCAGTGTTAATCTGCAAAATTGTATTATTCGCCTACCTCCTCATGCCTTTTGCACACATTGTATATAGACTGCCCATTTTTTTTCTACTGTGTTATTGACTTGTTAATTGTTTACTCCATGTGTAACTCTGTGTTGTCTGTTCACACTGCTATGCTTTATCTTGGCCAGGTCGCAGTTGCAAATGAGAACTTGTTCTCAACTAGCCTACCTGGTTAAATAAAGGTGTTCTCAACTAGCCTACCTGGTTAAATAAAGGTGTTCTCAACTAGCCTACCTGGTTAAATAAAGGTGTTCTCAACTAGCCTACCTGGTTAAATAAAGGTGTTCTCAACTAGCCTACCTGGTTAAATAAAGGTGTTCTCAACTAGCCTACCTGGTTAAATAAAGGTGTTCTCAACTAGCCTACCTGGTTAAATAAAGGTGTTCTCAACTAGCCTACCTGGTTAAATAAAGGTGTTCTCAACTAGCCTACATGGTTAAATAAAGGTGTTCTCAACTAGCCTACCTGGTTAATAAAGGTGTTCTCAACTAGCCTACCTGGTTAAATAAAGGTGTTCTCAACTAGCCTACCTGGTTAAATAAAGGTGTTCTCAACTAGCCTACCTGGTTAAATAAAGGTGTTCGGAACTAGCCTACCTGGTTAATAAAGGTGTTCTCAACTAGCCTACCTGGTTAAAGGTGTTCGGAACTAGCCTACCTGGTTAATAAAGGTGTTCTCAACTAGCCTACCTGGTTAAATAAAGGTGTTCGGAACTAGCCTACCTGGTTAATAAAGGTGTTCTCAACTAGCCTACCTGGTTAAATAAAGGTGTTCTCAACTAGCCTACCTGGTTAAATAAAGGTGTTCTCAACTAGCCTACCTGGTTAAATAAAGGTGTTCTCAACTAGCCTACCTGGTTAAATAAAGGTGTTCTCAACTAGCCTACCTGGTTAAATAAAGGTGTTCTCAACTAGCCTACCTGGTTAAATAAAGGTGTTCTCAACTAGCCTACCTGGTTAAATAAAGGTGTTCTCAACTAGCCTACCTGGTTAAATAAAGGTGTTCTCAACTAGCCTACCTGGTTAAATAAAGGTGTTCTCAACTAGCCTACCTGGTTAAATAAAGGTGTTCTCAACTAGCCTACCTGGTTAATAAAGGTGTTCTCAACTAGCCTACCTGGTTAAATAAAGGTGTTCTCAACTAGCCTACCTGGTTAAATAAAGGTGTTCTCAACTAGCCTACCTGGTTAAATAAAGGTGTTCGGAACTAGCCTACCTGGTTAATAAAGGTGTTCTCAACTAGCCTACCTGGTTAAATAAAGGTGTTCGGAACTAGCCTACCTGGTTAATAAAGGTGTTCTCAACTAGCCTACCTGGTTAAATAAAGGTGTTCGGAACTAGCCTACCTGGTTAATAAAGGTGTTCTCAACTAGCCTACCTGGTTAAATAAAGGTGTTCTCAACTAGCCTACCTGGTTAAATAAAGGTGTTCTCAACTAGCCTACCTGGTTAAATAAAGGTGTTCTCAACTAGCCTACCTGGTTAAATAAAGGTGTTCTCAACTAGCCTACCTGGTTAATAAAGGTGTTCTCAACTAGCCTACCTGGTTAAATAAAGGTGTTCTCAACTAGCCTACCTGGTTAAATAAAGGTGTTCTCAACTAGCCTACCTGGTTAAATAAAGGTGTTCTCAACTAGCCTACCTGGTTAAATAAAGGTGTTCGGAACTAGCCTACCTGGTTAATAAAGGTGTTCTCAACTAGCCTACCTGGTTAAATAAAGGTGTTCTCAACTAGCCTACCTGGTTAAATAAAGGTGTTCTCAACTAGCCTACCTGGTTAAATAAAGGTGTTCGGAACTAGCCTACCTGGTTAATAAAGGTGTTCTCAACTAGCCTACCTGGTTAAATAAAGGTGTTCGGAACTAGCCTACCTGGTTAATAAAGGTGTTCTCAACTAGCCTACCTGGTTAAATAAAGGTGTTCGGAACTAGCCTACCTGGTTAATAAAGGTGTTCTCAACTAGCCTACCTGGTTAAATAAAGGTGTTCTCAACTAGCCTACCTGGTTAAATAAAGGTGTTCTCAACTAGCCTACATGGTTAAATAAAGGTGTTCTCAACTAGCCTACATGGTTAAATAAAGGTGTTCTCAACTAGCCTACATGGTTAAATAAAGGTGTTCTCAACTAGCCTACCTGGTTAAATAAAGGTGTTCTCAACTAGCCTACCTGGTTAAATAAAGGTGTTCTCAACTAGCCTACCTGGTTAAATAAAGGTGTTCTCAACTAGCCTACCTGGTTAAATAAAGGTGTTCTCAACTAGCCTACCTGGTTAAATAAAGGTGTTCTCAACTAGCCTACCTGGTTAAATAAAGGTGTTCTCAACTAGCCTACCTGGTTAAATAAAGGTGTTCTCAACTAGCCTACCTGGTTAAATAAAGGTGAATTTTTTTTTTTTTTAAATGTAAACACCGTTAAAATACCAATGTCATCATTTGTTGTGTGGACTAACAAACACACAAACACAGTGGACAAACACACACACAGGCGCGTCTTACCTATAATTGTGAGGACCTTGACCCAGGAAAAAAAAAAAACCAATGTGATCATTTGTTGTCTTTTATGTTGAATAACAAATTGTATAATTATATATGGACATACGCTCCATAGTTGTACAAGTATACAAGGATATATTGTACTTTTCATAATAAAACATACTTGAAAACAAGAAAAAGCATGTTAATTGTGAAAACAATTTCGTTATTGATTTTATTTTGCCTCTGTCAGGTTGATGTTAGTCGCAGGTTCATGCAACCTGCGACTGGTTGCATGAAAGAAATATGAAACGAAATACAAAACAATTAAATATGTGAAATTGAATTAAATAAATTCTACAAGTTGTACAACAGAGTGTTGTAATGCAGGGTTACTATAGCATCAGAGTGTTGTGATGCAGGGTCACTATAGCAACAGAGTGAAGTGATGCAGGTTCACTATAGTAACAGAGTGTTGTGATGCAGGGTCACTATAGCAACAGAGTGTTGTGATGTCAACAATCCCCACTTGATGGAGTATGCAGTGTTAAACCAGAAAACAACATCACTGCAGAGAGAGAGTCTAATATACTGATATACAGTGTAGTAGCATTCAGAAAGTATTCAAACCCCTTGACTTTTTCCACATTTTGTTATAGCCTTATTCTAAAATGGATTACATTGTTTTTCCCTTATCAATCAACACACAATAACCCATAATTGCAAAGCAAAACCTGTTAATTTTAAGTGTGCACATTTTTATTTAAAAAAAAATTAGATATCACATTTACATAAGTATTCAGACCCTTTACTCAGTACTTTGTTGAAGTACCTTTGGCAGCGATTACAGTCTTCTTGGGTATGAGGCTACAAGCTTGGCACACCTGTATTTATCCCAGTCTTCTCTGCAGATCCTATCAAGCTTTGTGAGGTTGGATTGGGAGAGTTGTTGCACAGCTATTTTCAGGTCTGTCCAGAGATGTTCGATCGGGTTCAAGTCCGGGCTTAGGATCATTGTCCTGTTGTCCAGTCTGTGTATACTATACTGGGAGGGTAGAGAGTCAGAACTGAGGGAAAGAGAGGGGGGAGAGTCAGAACAGAGGGAAAGAGAGAGGGAGGTTAGAGAGTCAGAACAGAGGGAAAGAGAGAGAGAGGGTAGAGTCAGAACAGACGGAAAGAGAGAGGGAGGGTAGAGTCAGAACAGAGGTAAAGAGAGAGAGAGGGTAGAGAGTCAGAACTGATAGAGGGTCTGGAGCCCTGAGGGGGAAAGAGAGAGGGAGGGTAGAGAGTCAGAACAGAGAGAGAGAGGGAGGGGAGAGAGTCAGAACAGAGGGATAGAGAGAGAGAGAGAGAGGGAGGGTAGAGAGAGTCAGAACAGAGGGAAAGAGAGAGAGAGGGAGTGGAGAGAGTCAGAACAGAGGGAAAGCGAGAGAGAGGGAGGGTAGAGAGTCAGAACAGAGGGAAAGAGAGGGATGGTAGAGAGACAGAACTGATAGAGGATCTGGAGCCCTGAGGGGGAAAGAGAGAGGGAGGGTAGAGAGTCAGAACAGAGAGAGAGAGGGAGGGGAGAGAGTCAGAACAGAGGGATAGAGAGAGAGAGAGAGAGGGAGGGTAGAGAGTCAGAAGAGAGGGAAAGAGAGAGAGCGGGCTGGTAGAGAGTCAGAACAGAGGGAAAGAGAGAGTGAGGGAGGGTAGAGAGTCAGAACAGAGGGAAAGCGAGAGAGAGGGAGGGTAGAGAGACAGACCAGAGGGAAAGAGAGAGAGAGGGAGGGTAGAGAGACAGACCAGAGGGAAAGAGAGAGAGAGAGAGGGAGGGTAGAGAGTCAAAACAGAGGGAGGGTAGAGAGACAGACCAGAGGGAAAGAGAGAGAGAGAGAGGGAGGGTAGAGAGACAGACCAGAGGGAAAGAGAGAGGGAGGGTAGAGAGCCAGATTTTTTTTATTAATAAAAAATAAATAATAAATAGGCCATAGGAGAAATAAATAGGCCATAGGAGAGAATAATCACAATTTAGCTGGAGTGATAAATGATCAGATGACCATGTGCAGGTAGAGATATTTGTGTGCAAAAGAGCAGAAAAGTAAATAAAATAAAAACAGTTTGGGGATGAGGTAGGTGAATTGACTGGGCTATTTACAGATGGACTATGTACAGCTGCAGTGATCGGTTAGCTGCTCAGATAGCTGATGTTTGAAGTTGGTGAGGGAGATAAAAGTCTCCAACTTCAGCGATTTTTGCAATTCGTTCCATATAAAAAAAACAACATTCAGTTACATTGTCTGTCTAACTTCCTGCTAGCCGTCCCATTGGTCCATACATTAGTCAATCCTAGCCGTCCCATTGGTCCATACATTAGTCAATCCTAGCCGACCCATTGGTCCATACATTAGTCAATCCTAGCCGACCCATTGGTCCATACATTAGTCAATCCTAGCCGTCCCATTGGTCCATACATTAGTCAATCCTAGCCGACCTCCTTGTTGTCAAGCGACGCTTTTGTCTGTGAGGCTATATACCGCCCCCTATATATATACAGGCAGCAGAGAACTGGAACGAAAGGCGGCCAAATGAGGTGTTGGCTTTAGGGATGATCAGTGAGATACACCTGCTGGAGCGTGTGCTACGGGTGGGTGTTGCCATCGTGACCAGTGAACTGAGATAAGGCGGAGCTTTACCTAGCATGGACTTGTAGATGACCTGGAGCCAGTGGGTCTGGCGACGAATATGTAGCGAGGGCCAGCCGACTAGAGCATACATGTCGCAGTGGTGGGTGGTGGGTACATACTGTAGTAAACACAGTCTACAGTACATACTGTAGTAAACACAGTCTACAGTACATACTGTAGTAAACACAGCCTACAGTACATACTGGAGTAAACACAGCCTACAGTACATACTGTAGTAAACACAGCCTACAGTACATACTGTAGTAAACACAGCCTACAGTACATACTGTAGTAAACACAGCCTACAGTACATACTGTAGTAAACACAGCCTACAGTACATACTGTAGTAAACACAGCCTACAGTACATACTGGAGTAAACACAGCCTACAGTACATACTGGAGTAAACACAGCCTACAGTACATACTGTAGTAAACACAGCTTACAGTACATACTGTAGTAAACACAGCCTACAGTACATACTGTAGTAAACACAACCTACAGTACATACTGTAGTGAGCACAGCTTACAGTACATACTGTAGTAAACACAGCCTACAGTACATACTGTAGTAAACACAACCTACAGTACATACTGTAGTAAACACAGCCTACAGTACATACTGTAGTAAACACAGCCTACAGTACATACTGTAGTAAACACAACCTACAGTACATACTGTAGTAAACACAGCCTACAGTACATACTGTAGTAAACACAACCTACAGTACATACTGTAGTAAACACAGCTTACAGTACATACTGTAGTAAACACAGCCTACAGTACATACTGTAGTAAACACAACCTACAGTACATACTGTAGTAAACACAGCCTACAGTACATACTGTAGTAAACAGACTACAGTACATACTGTAGTAAACACAGCTTACAGTACATACTGTAGTAAACACAACCTACAGTACATACTGGAGTAAACACATCCTACAGTACATACTGGAGTAAACACAGCCTACAGTACATACTGTAGTGAGCACAGCCTACAGTACATACTCTAGTAAACATGCCAATACCGCCTGTATCAGCTGTCTCCTGTCTCTGGACCAATGTATCAGCTGTCTCCTGACTCTGGACCTATGCATCAGCTGTCTCCTGTCTCTGGACCAATGTATCAGCTGTCAACTGTCTCTGGTCCAATGTATCAGCTGTCAACTGTCTCTGGACCAATGTATCAGCTGTCAACTGTCTCTGGACCAATGTATCAGCTGTCAACTGTCTCTGGACCAATGTATCAGCTGTCAACTGTCTCTGGACCAATGTATCAGCTGTCTCCTGTCTCTGGACCAATGTATCAGCTGTCAACCGTCTCTGGACCAATGTATCAGCTGTCAACTGTCTCTGGACCAATGTATCAGCTGTCTCCTGTCTCTGGACCAATGTATCAGCTGTCCCCTGTCTCTGGACCAATGTATCAGCTTTCAACTGTCTCTGGACCAATGTATCAGCTGTCTCCTGTCTCTGGACCAATGTATCAGCTGTCCCCTGTCTCTGGACCAATGTATCAGCTTTCAACTGTCTCTGGACCAATGTATCAGCTGTCTCCTGTCTCTGGACCAATGTATCAGCTGTCCCCTGTCTCTGGACCAATGTATCAGCTTTCAACTGTCTCTGGACCAATGTATCAGCTGTCTCCTCTATTTCCAATGAGACTATTCAAGCCATCGATACCGCCTGTATCAGCTGTCTCCTGTATGTCCAATGAGACTTTTCAAGCCATCGATACCGCCTGTATCAGCTGTCTCCTGTATGTCCAATGAGACTATTCAAGCCATCGATACCGCCTGTATCAGCTGTCTCCTGTATTTCCAATGAGACTATTCAAGCCATCGATACCGCCTGTATCAGCTGTCGCCTGTATTTCCAATGAGACTATTCAAGCCATCGATACCGCCTGTATCAGCTGTCTCCTGTATTTCCAATGAGACTATTCAAGCCGTCAGCTCACTGATGAATGAAGATGAGCGATCAGCAAAGGCCATCTGTAATCTGCTGACATCACCGCACAACATCAACATCGCTCTAATCAGTCAGAAGACAGTTGAAGAAACTGGAGTGGACTTATGGAAAGGCTCAGTAAGACATGTTATATATACAGTGCCTTGCGAAAGTATTCGGCCCCCTTGAACTTTGCGACCTTTTGCCACATTTCAGGCTTCAAACATAAATATATAAAACTGTATTTTTTTGTGAAGAATCAACAACAAGTGGGACACAATCATGAAGTGGAACGACATTTATTGGATATTTCAAACTTTTTTAACAAATCAAAAACTGAAAAATTGGGCTTGCAAAATTATTCAGCCCCATTAAGTTAATACT
Source organism: Oncorhynchus nerka (assembly GCF_034236695.1). Taxonomy (NCBI): domain Eukaryota; kingdom Metazoa; phylum Chordata; class Actinopteri; order Salmoniformes; family Salmonidae; genus Oncorhynchus; species Oncorhynchus nerka. The sequence goes on from NW_027039614.1 coordinate 65,980, forward strand.
TTGTAGCGCCACCTTTTGCTGCGATTACAGCTGTAAGTCGCTTGGGGTATGTCTCTATCAGTTTTGCACATCGAGAGACTGAAATTTTTTCCCATTCCTCCTTGCAAAACAGCTCGAGCTCAGTGAGGTTGGATGGAGAGCATTTGTGAACATATGAGTATGTATATCATTTACATTACATTTAAGTCATTTAGCAGACGCTCTTATCCAGAGCGACTTACAAATTGGTGCTTTCACCTTATGACATCCAGTGGAACAGCCACTTTACAATAGTGCATCTAGGTCTTTTAAGGGGGAGAAGGATTACTTTATCCTATCCTAGGTATTCCCTTAAAGAGGTGGGGTTTCAGGTGTCTCCGGAAGGTGGTGATTGACTCGCTGTCCTGGCGTCGTGAGGGAGTTTGTTCCACCATTGGGGGCCAGAGCAGCGAACAGTTTTGACTGGGCTGAGCGGGAACTGTACTTCCTCAGTGGTAGGGAGGCGAGCAGGCCAGAGGTGGATGAACGCAGTGCCCTTGTTTGGGTGTAGGGCCTGTCAGAGCCTGGAGGTAGTGAGGTGCCGTTCCCCTCACAGCTCCGTGAGGCAAGCACCATGGTCTTGTAGCGGATGCGGCTTCAACTGGAAGCCAGTGGAGAGAGCGGAGGAGCGGGGTGACGTGAGAGAACTTGGGAAGGTTGAACACCAGACGGGCTGCGGCGTTCTGGATGAGTTGTAGGGTTTAATGGCACAGGCAGGGAGCCCAGCCAACAGCGGTTGCAGTAATCCAGACGGGAGATGACAAGTGCCTGGATTAGGACCTGCGCCGCTTCCTGTGTGAGGCAGGGTCGTACTCTGCGGATGTTGTAGAGCATGAACCTACAGGAACGGGCCACCGCCTTGATGTTATTTGAGAACGACAGGGTGTTGTCCAGGATCACGCCAAGGTTCTTAGCGCTCTGGGGACGAGGACACAATGGAGTTGTCAACCGTGATGGCGAGATCATGGAACGGGCAGTCCTTCCCGGGAGGAAGAGCAGCTCCGTCTTGCGAGGTTCAGCTTGAGGTGATGATCCGTCATCCACACTGATATGTCTGCCAGACATGCAGAGATGCGATTCGCCACCTGAGGTCGTCAGAAGGGGGAAAGGAGAAGATTAATTGTGTGTCGTCTGCATAGCAATGATAGGAGAGACCATGTGAGGTTATGACAGAGCCAAGTGACTTGGTGTATAGCGAGAATAGGAGAGGGCCTAGAACAGAGCCTGGGGGACACCAGTGGTGAGAGCACGTGGTGAGGAGACGGATTCTCGCCACGCCACCTGGTAGGAGCGACCTGTCAGGTAGGACGAATCCAAGCGTGGGCGCGCCGGAGATGCCCAACTCGGAGAGGGTGGAGAGGAGGATCTGATGGTTCACAGTATCGAAGGCAGCCGATAGGTCTAGAAGGATGAGAGCAGAGGAGAGAGTTAGCTTTAGCAGTGCGGAGCGCCTCCGTGATACAGAGAAGAGCAGTCTCAGTTGAATGACTAGTCTTGAAACCTGACTGATTTGGATCAAGAAGGTCATTCTGAGAGAGATAGCTGGAGAGCTGGCCAAGGACGGCACGTTCAAGAGTTTTGGAGAGAAAAGAAAGAAGGGATACTGGTCTGTAGTTGTTGACATCGGAGGGATCGAGTGTAGGTTTTTTCAGAAGGGGTGCAACTCGCTCTCTTGAAGACGGGAGGGACGTAGCCAGCGGTCAGGGATGAGTTGATGAGCGAGGTGAGGTAAGGGGAGAAGGTCACCGGAGATGGTCTGAGAAGAGAGGAGGGGATAGGGTCAAGCGGGCAGGTTGTTGGGCGGCCCCGGCCGTCACAAGATGAGATGTCATCTGGAGAGAGAGGGGAGAAAGAGGTCAGAGCACAGGGTAGGGCAGTGTGAGCAGAACCAGCGGTGTCGTTTGACTTAGCAACGAGGATCGGATGTCGTCGACCTTCTTTTTTCAAAATGGTTGACGAAGTCATCTGCAGAGAGGGAGGAGGGGGAGGAGGATTCAAGAGGGAAGAGAAGGTGGCAAAGAGCTTCCTAGGGTTAGAGGCAGATGCTTGGAATTTAGAGTGGTAGAAAGTGGCTTTAGCAGCAGAGACAGAGGAGGAAAATGTAGAGAGGAGGGAGTGAAAGGATGCCAGGTCTGCAGGGAGGCGAGTTTTCCTCCATTTCCGCTCGGCTGCCCGAGCCCTGTTCTGTGAGCTCGCAATGAGTCGTCCCGAGCCACAGAGCGGGAGGGGAGGACCGAGCCGGCCTGGAGGATAGGGACATAGAGAGTCAAAGGATGCAGAAAGGGAGGAGAGGAGGGTTGAGGAGGCAGAATCAGGAGATAGGTTGGAGAAGGTTTGAGCAGAGGAAGAGATGATAGGATGGAAGAGGAGAGAGTAGCGGGGGAGAGAGAGCGAAAGGTTGGGACATTGTGATACCATCCAGTAGGGGCAGTGTGGGAAGTGTTGGATGAGAGCGAGAGGGGAAAAGGATACAAGGTAGTGGTCGGAGACTTGGAGGGAGTTGCAATGAGGTTAGTGGAGGAACAGCATCTAGTAAAGATGAGGTCAGCGTATTGCCTGCCTTGTGAGTAGGGGGGAAGGTGAGAGGGTGAGGTCAAAAGAGAGAGGAGTGGAAAGAAGGAGGCAGAGAGGAATGAGTCAAAGGTAGACGTGGGGAGGTTAAAGTCGCCCAGAACTGTGAGAGGTGAGCCGTCCTCAGGAAAGGAGCTTATCAAGGCATCAAGCTCATTGATGAACTCTCCGAGGGAACCTGGAGGGCGATAAATGATAAGGATGTTAAGCTTGAAAGGGCTGGTAACTGTGACAGCATGGAATTCAAAGGAGGCGATAGACAGATGGGTAAGGGGAGAAAGAGAGAATGACCACTTGGGAGAGATGAGGATCCCGGTGCCACCACCCCGCTGACCAGAAGCTCTCGGGGTGTGCGAGAGCACGTGGGCGGACGAAGAGAGAGCAGTAGGAGTAGCGGTGTTGTCTGTGGTGATCCATGTTTCCGTCAGAGCCAAGAAGTCGAGGACTGGAGGAGACATAGGCTGAGATGAACTCTGCCTTGTTGGCCGCAGATCGGCAGTTCAGAGGCTACCGGAGACCTGGAACTCCACGTGGGTCGTGCGCGCTGGGACCACCAGATTAGGGTGGCTGCGGCCATGCGGTGTGGAGCGTTTGTATGGTCTGTGCAGAGAGGAGAGAACAGGGATAGACAGACACATAGTTGACAGGCTAGAGAAGAGGCTACGCTAATGCAGAGGAGATTGGAATGACAAGTGGACTACGTCTCGAATGTTCAGAAAGTTAAGCTTACGTAGCAAAGAATCTAATTGACTAAAATGATTAAAATGATACAGTACTGCTGGGGTAGGCTAGCTGCGTTGTTGACACTACCCTAATCAAGTCGTACCGTTGAGTGTGAAGTTTCTACAATGCTGCTTATCGGGAGCTAGCTGGCTAGCTAGCAGTGTTGGTTACGTTACGTTGCGTAGGAGAACGACAATAGCTGGCTAGCTAACCTAGAAAATCGCTCTAGACTACACAATTATCTTTGAAACAAAGACGGCTATGTAGCTAGCTATGTAGCTAGCTACGATCAAACAAATCACCGTTGGGACTGTAATGAAATGAAGTGAAAAGTGATACTACCTGTGGAGCGACGCGGAATGCGACCGGAATGCGAAAGTTCTATTCAGTAGACGTTGGCTGGCTATTGGCTAGCTAGGAGTGTCTCCTACGTTAAGGACGACAAAATAGCTGGCTAGCTAACCTCGGTGAATTAAGATAATCACTCTAAGACTACACACTCTAAACTACACAATTATCTTGGATACGAAGACAGCAAAGACAACTATGTAGCTATCTAATACTACACTAATCAAGTCGTTCGGTTGAGTGTGATAGTTACTACAGTGCTACGGTAGCCGGTGAACGTATGCTAGCTGCTAGGCAGATAGGAGGGCGACGAAATACGATAATAACGCAATTATCACTCTAAGACTCCACACTCTAAGCTACACAATTATCTTGGATACGAAGACAGCAAAGACAACTATGTAGCTAGCTATGTAGCTAGCTAACACTACACTAATCAATCAGTTGAGTGTGATAGTACTACAGTGCTACGGTAGACGGTGAACGTGTTGGACAGATAGGAGACGACGACATACGATAATTACGCAATTATCTTTGATACAACGACGACTATGTAGCTAGCTAAGAGGAAATTGCTAAGATTAGACAAATCAGACCGTTGTACTATAATGAAATGTAATGAAAAAGTTATACAACCTGCAGACCGAAGCGCGGATGCGACCAGATCGCTCCAACCCGGAAGCAATTTAATTACGTATTGTAGCGACCCGCACAGACAGCTGTGTGTTATATACTGTTAAACCAGCTATAATGTTACCATACATTACTCATCTCATATATATATATATACTGTTAAACCAGCTATAATGTTACCATACCCTACATTACTCATCTCATATATATATGTACTGTTAAACCAGCTATAATGTTACCATACATTACTCATCTCATATGTATATACTGTTAAACCAGCTACAATGTTACCATACCCTACATTACTCATCTCATATGAGTATGTATATACTGTTAAACCAGCTATAATGTTACCATACCCTGCATTACTCATCTCATATATATGTACTGTTAAACCAGCTATAATGTTACCATACATTACTCATCTCATACGTATATACTGTTAAACCAGCTATAATGTTACCATACCCTACATTACTCATCTCATATGTATATACTGTTTAACCAGCTATAATGTTACCATACCCTACATTACTCATCTCATATGTATATACTGTTAAACCAGCTATAATGTTACCATACCCTACATTACTCATCTCATATGTATATACTGTTAAACCAGCTATAATGTTACCATACCCTACATTATTCATCTCATATATATATGTACTGTTAAACCAGCTATAATGTTACCATACATTACTCATCTCATATGAGTATGTATATACTGTTAAACCAGCTATAATGTTACCATAACCTACATTACTCATCTCATATGTATATACTGTTAAACCAGCTATAATGTTACCATACCCTACATTACTCATCTCATATGAGTATGTATATACTGTTAAACCAGCTATAATGTTACCATACATTACTCATCCATATATTTATATGCACATTTTGGTCCTAAAAAGGTATGTAAATATGAGGAGTCCTAAATTGGATAGAAAGGCAAGACTGTGTGTGTGTTTGTTTGTCCAGAGTGTGTTATTTTGTCCAATGTGTGTCTAGTGTGTGTTTGTGAGCCCGGTGTGTGTGTGTGTTTGTGAGTCCAGTGTGTGTGTGTGTGTGTGTGTGTGTGTGTTTGTCTATTGTGTGTGTGTGTTTATCCAGCATGTGTGTGTCCAGCAGGTGTGTGTCCAGTGTGTGTGTGTGTTTGTTCAGTGTGTGTGGGTGTGTTTGTTCAGTGTGTGTGGGTGTGTTTGTCAAGTGTGTGTGTGTGTGTCCAGTGTGTGCGTGTTTGTCAAGTGTGTGCGTGTTTGTCAAGTGTGTGTGTGTGTGTATCCAGTGTGTGTGTGTGTGTGTATCCAGTGTGTGTGTGTCCAGCAGGTGTGTGTGTCCAGCGTGTGTGTGTGTTTTTGTTCAGTGTGTGTGTGTGTGTTTGTCCAGTGTGTTTGTCCAGTGTGTTTGCCAATCTGTGTGTCCAGTGTGTGTGTGTGTCAAGTGTGTGTGGGTGTGTGAGTCCAGTGTGTGTGTGTGTGTGTCCAGTCTGTGTGTGTGTCCAGTCTGTGTGTGTCCACTGTGTCCAATGTGTGTGTGTCTAGCTTGTGTGTGTGTTTTTGTCCAGTGTGTGTGTGTTTTTGTCCAGTGTGTGTGTGTGTCCAGTCTGTGTGTGTCCACTGTGTGTTTGTGAGTCCAGTGTGTGTGTGTGTTTGTCTAGTGTGTGTGTGTTTATCCAGCATGTGTGTGTCCAGCAGGTGTGTGTCCAGTGTATGTGTGTGTGTCCAGTGTGTGTGTGTGTGTGTGTGTTTGTCAAGTGTGTGTGTGTGTGTGTTTGTCAAGTGTGTGTGTGTGTGTGTTTGTCAAGTGTGTGTGTGTGTGTGTTTGTCAAGTGTGTGTGTGCGTGTGTTTGTCAAGTGTGTGTGTGCGTGTGTGTGTGTGCGTGTCAAATGTGTGTGTGTGTGTGCGTGTTTGTCAAGTGTGTGTGTTTGTCCTGTGTGCGTGTCCAGTGTGTGTCCAGTGTGTGTGTGTGTCCAGTGTGTGTTTCCAGTGTGTGTGTGTGTGTGTATCCAGTGTGTGTCCAGTGTGTGTGTGTGTGTATCCAGTGTGTGTGTGTCCAGTGTGTGTGTGTGTCCAGTGTGTGTGTGTTTTTGTTCAGTGTGTGTGTGTGTGTTTGCCAATCTGTGTGTCCAGTGTGTGTGTGTGTATCAAGTGTGTGTGGGTGTGTGAGTCCAGTGTGTGTGTGTCCAGTCTGTGTGTGTCCAGTCTGTGTCCAATGTGTGTGTGTCTAGCTTGTGTGTGTCCAGTGTGTGTGTGTGTTTGTCCAGTGTGTGTGTGTGTCCAGTGTGTCCAGTCTGTGTGTGTCCACTGTGTCCAATGTGTGTGTGTGTGTGTGTGTGTGTATATCACAATGTCTGTGTGACAATTACTATTATTTCAGGGACACTGAGTCGCCACAACCCCAAAGATGAAACCCTGGATAGAGGGGCTCAGTGAATGTGGAGGTGAATGTGATCAGGTGGGTCAGTGTGTCAGAGGAGGCTCTATAGAAGGACAGAGTGCCGGCTGGCCAGTCCAGACACACTCCTACTCTGTGGGAGCTGGAGGAGGGGACGTCTATGGTAGTCCGATTATTATTGTGCCAGGCAATGTAACTGTTGTCAGAGCAGGACATACACCAGGACTTGTCATTGTATCCAAGACAACAGTCCTTAACCCCTCCTCTCCTGCTGATTCCTTTATATGTCACTCCTATAACAGCCCCTCTTCCACTCCACTCTACCTCCCAGTAACAGCGCCCAGTCAGACCCTCTCTACACAGCACCTGTCCACAGTCCTCAAATCTCTCTGGGTGATCAGGATACGGCTGCTTCTCTCTCCTACATGTCACCTTTCTGTTCTCCTCAGACAGAGAGAGGAGTCTGTCTACTGTGTTTGGGTCCAGTGTGAGATCACAGACATCTGATGGATGAAACCAGACACAATATTAGAAATCATCATCATTCACATTAGAATGTTAACTCACTTTTCACTAATTCATTTAATGTAGATGTTTCTAGGTATCAAAAGGAGAAGTTAAGGTAACTTGAGACTTTTGTCAGTTATACTGTATGGTAATATAAAACACACTTATTCACAATAATTACACACACACACACACACTCACCTGTATGCATCATGAAGACACACACACACACTTCTAACGTAACACACACACACACATCCACACACACACCACACACACACACACACACACACATTGTCAAAGCAACTCTTTGTAAACTTTGGTGTCCCTGATTTCTGTAGAACTACAGCTGATATTTAATATGACCAAGTAAGTAATGATGGTGGTCTTTGACTTTGACTTGAATTAAGACTTATTCTTAGTCATATTCTTCACAGCAGTCAACACTCACATTTTCTAAGCCCAGGTTTTATTCTGTTCTCTCCACCATGTTCCACACTGTAGCGGTAAGCAGAAGAACAGACAGTCATTGAGGGATACACCTGAACTCACACACACACTGGATACACACACACACACACTGGAGACTCACACACACACTGGAGACTCACACACACACTGGAGACTCACACACACACTGGAGACACACACACACACTGGAGACTCACACACACACTGGAGACTCACACACACACTGGAGACTCACACACAGCATATAACTTTGTCCAAGTGGTGGGATGAATGTTTGTCTTAACTAGCCCGATAAGTCAAACATGTCTGATATGAACATTGACATAAACCCTCTACATACTTGAGTTTCTCCAGTCTGCAGTGTGGATCCTCCAGTCCAGCAGAGAGCAGTCTGACTCCTGAGTCTCCTGGGTGATTGTAGCTCAGGTCCAGCTCTCTCAGGTGTGAGGGGTTTGACCTCAGAGCTGCGACCAGAGAAGCACAGCCTTCCTCTGTGACTAGACAGCCTGACAGCCTGCAAAGAGTCAAATCATATTAAAATCACACTGATATTCTTTGGTGGTAAAAATAGTGGCAGTATATTTTTTCAACATATTCAGATACATCAGTGTCCTGAAACCTGCCATATCTATTCATAAATGAATGGTTCATTATTAGAAAGGACACATTATCAAAGTATTGCTTGAAGAGAGCAAAATGTATAGTACAAATATTATAGTTTAAAAGCAGTATCAGTACCAGACCAGTTTAAAAAGCAGTATCAGTCAGAAGACAGACAGTGAGGAATCAGATTTAGATTGTATTGAGTATACAGTCCACACCATATCTATTTAGACAGTGAGGAATCAGATGTAGATTGTATTGAGTATACAGTCCACACCATATCTATTTAGACAGTGAGGTATCAGATTTAGATTGTATTGAGTATACAGTCCACACCATATCTATTTAGACAGTGAAACTAACATTTTAAATGTGTCTCTATACTCCAACATTTTGGATTTGAGATCAAATGTTTCATATGAGGTGACAGTATATAATGTCACCATTTATTTGAGGATATTTTAATACATATCTGTTTCACTATTTAGAAAATGTATCGAGTCTATTTGAAGTCATAAGTATTCTGACCAATTCACTCATAGTGTATTAAAGTAGTCAACAGAATTTGGTCCCATATTCATGGATCATAATGACTACATCAAGACTGATGCCATGATTGAGAATTGAATGAATCATGAATAATAGAGTGAGATAGTTACAGAGGCTACAACAAAACATGCTAACCTCTCACCATTACCAATAACAGGGGAGGTCAGCATTTATTCTGATCTTTGTGCCTCAGTAACTTTCTCATTCATCATCATTCACGATTATTTCATTGTTATTCATAATCATGGTAGCATCCACATGAATGTAGGAGTGTTCAGAAACATCTTCTATTCTTACTGACAATACAAGTGAAGTGACTCCAAAATGACAGGACATTATTCACCATTCCGTTTCTATTAGGAAAAACATCCCAAACACAACCAAGACAAACTGCTAATTAATTCAACAAGTTAGTAGAATCACAAGCTTGATGTAATCACTGTAGGCATGGAATATAGGACCAAATACTAAACGTATGACTACTTTAATACACTATAATAACAGTAAAGCATCCTGAGACCATTCATGTGTGGTGTTGCTTCTCAGCCAAGGGAGTGGGATCACTCACAATTTTGCCTAAGAACACAGCCATGAATAAAGAATGGTACCAACACATCCTCCAAGAGCAACTTCTCCCAACCATCCAGGAACAGTTTGGTGACGAACAATGCCTTTTCCAGCATGATGGAGGACCTTGCCATAAGGAGAAAGTGATAACTAAGTGGCTCTGGGAACAAAACATCGAAACATCAACCCACATATTCTGACAAACTCCAAGCATTGATTATGCAAGAATGGGCTGCCATCAGTCAGGCAGGATGTGGCCCAGAAGTTAATTGACAGCATGCCATCAGTCAGGCAGGATGTGGCCCAGAAGTTAATTGACAGCATGCCATCAGTCAGGATGTGGCCCAGAAGTTAATTGACAGCATGCCATCAGTCAGGATGTGGCCCAGAAGTTAATTGACAGCATGCCATCAGTCAGGATGTGGCCCAGAAGGTAATTGACAGCATGCCATCAGTCAGGATGTGGCCCAGATGTTAATTGACAGCATGCCATCAGTCAGGATGTGGCCCAGAAGTTAATTGACAGCATGCCATCAGTCAGGATGTGGCCCAGAAGTTAATTGACAGCATGCCATCAGTCAGGATGTGGCCCAGAAGTTAATTGACAGCATGCCATCAGTCAGGATGTGGCCCAGAAGGTAATTGACAGCATGCCAGGGTGGAGTGCAGAGGTCTTGGAAAAGAAGGGTCAACACTGCAAATATTGATTCTTTGCTTCAACTTCATGTTGTTATACACGCCGCACCAGGTATATCTCTGGTCACCCCCAAAACCAATTCTTTCTTTGGCCGCCTCTCCTTCCAGTTCTCTGCTGCCAATGACTGGAAACGAACTACAAAAATCTCTGAAACTGGAAACACTTATCTCCCTCACTAGCTTTAAGCACCAACTGTCAGAGCATCTTACAGATTACTGCACCTGTACATAGCCCACCTATAATTTAGCCCAAACAACTACCTCTTTCCCAACTGTATTTAATTTATTTATTTAGCTCCTTTGCACCCCATTATTTTTATTTCTACTTTGCACATTCTTCCATTGCAAAACTACCATTCCAGTGTTTTACTTGCTATATTGTATTTACTTTGCCACCATGGCCTTTCTTGCCTTTACCTTCCTTCTCACCTCATTTGCTCACATTGTATATAGACTTGTTTATACAGTATTATTGACTGTATGTTTGTTTTACTCCATGTGTAACTGTCGTTGTATCTGTCGAACTGCTTTGCTTTATCTTGGCCAGGTCGCAATTGTAAATGAGAAATTGTTCTCAACTAGCCTACCTGGTTAAATAAAGGTGTTCTCAACTAGCCTACCTGGTTAAATAAAGGTGTTCTCAACTAGCCTACCTGGTTAAATAAAGGTGTTCTCAACTAGCCTACCTGGTTAAATAAAGGTGTTCTCAACTAGCCTACCTGGTTAAATAAAGGTGTTCTCAACTAGCCTACCTGGTTAAATAAAGGTGTTCTCAACTAGTCTACCTGGTTAAATAAAGGTGTTCTCAACTAGTCTACCTGGTTAAATAAAGGTGTTCTCAACTAGCCTACCTGGTTAAATAAAGGTGTTCTCAACTAGCCTACCTGGTTAAATAAAGGTGTTCTCAACTAGCCTACCTGGTTAAATAAAGGTGTTCTCAACTTGCCTACCTGGTTAAATAAAGGTGAAATAAAAAAAAATAAAAAAATGTAATTGTCAATAAAAGCCTTTGACACTTATGAAATGCTTGTAATTATACTTCAGTATTCCATAGTAACATCTGACAAAAATATCTAAAGACACTGAAGCAGCAAACTTTGTGGAAATTACTATTTGTGTCATTCTCAAAACTTTTGGCCACGACTGTATATGGATGAATACCTTTAATTAAAAGGTGACATTCTGTACTGTCTCCTAATATGAAACATTGTATCTCAAATCCAAAATTCTGGAGCAAAGCACCACATTTAAAACTGTAAGCTTCACTGTCCAAACACATATGGTGTGGACTATGTGTGTCTGGTAAACACATGTGGATCTGGTGAACAGTTATCACTTGTTGACCAACTACAGGAATACTGACCTCAGAGTCTCCAGTTTACAGTGGGGATTCCCCAGTCCAGCAGAGAGCAGCTTCACTCCTGAATCCTTCAGGTCATTGTTACTCAGATCCAGCTCTCTCAGGTGTGAGGGGTTTGAACTGAGAACTGAGGCCAACACTTTACAGGATGTGTCTGTGAGTTTACAGCCAGTGAGTCTGAAACACAGAAGACATACAAAGACAGACAGGTTGTATTAAAATGTTAAGCTTAGCTTTCCCTGTTTACACTGTAACCTCTGCACGAAAAATGTGTTGGGTTTGACCACAGAGCAGAGACCAGAGAAGCACAGCCTTCCTCTGTGACTAGACAGCCTGACAGCCTGCAAAGAGTCAAATCATTTAAAAATCACACTGCTATTCTTGGTGAAAATAGTGGCAGAATATTTTCAGATATATCAGTGTCCTGAAACATGTCATATATTCATAAATGAATGCATCATTATTAGAAATGACAAATTATCCAAGTATTGCTTGTAGATAGAAACATGTATAGTACAAATATTTTTAAAGACTGAACAGACAGGTTAAAAAGCAGTATCAGTCAAAAGACAGTCTGGAACGGTTCTCTTTTAGTGAAGGAGAGTCGGACCAAAATGCAGCGTGTAGATTGCGATCCATAATTTAATAAACAAACGTTACACGAATCAATACAAACACTACAAAACAATAAACGTAACGAAAACCGAAACAGCCTATAACTTGTGTCAACTAACACAGCGCCAGGAACAAAGACACTAAGGACAATCACCCACCAAAACACTCACAGAATTTGGCTGCCTAAATATGGTTCCCAATCAGAGACAACGATAAACACCTGCCTCTGATTGAGAACCACTCCAGACAGCCATAGACTTTGCTAGATCACCCCACTAGCTACAATCCCAATACACACCAAAACCCCAAGACAAAACACACCACAATACAAAAACCCCATGCCACACCCTGGCCTGATCCAAACATGAAGATAAACACAAAATACTTCGACCAGTAGACTACAACAAAACATGCTAACCTCTCACCATTACCAATAACAGACTACAACAAAACATGCTAACCTATCACCATTACCAATAACAGTGGTTACAACAAAACATGCTAACCTCTCACTATTACCAATAACAGAGACTACAACAAAACATTCTAACCTCTCACCATTACCAATAACAGTGGTTACAACAAAACATGCTAACCTCTCACCATTACCAATAACAGAGACTACAACAAAACATTCTAACCTCTCACCATTACCAATAACAGTGGTTACAACAAAACATGCTAACCTCTCACAGTTACCAATAACAGAGACTACAACAAAACATTCTAACCTCTCACCATGACCAATAACAGAGGCAACAACAAAACATGCTAACCTCTCACCATTACCAATATCAGAGGTTACAACAAAACATGCTAACCTCTCACCATTACCAATATCAGAGGTTACAACAAAACATGCTAACCTCTCACCATTACCAATAACAGAGGACACAACAAAACATGCTAACTTCTCACCATTACCAATAACAGAGGTTACAACAAAACATGCTAACCTCTCACCATTACCAATAACAGAAGCCACAACAAAACATGCTAACCTCTCACCATTACCAATAACAGAGGCTACAACAAAACATGCTAATCTCTCACCATTATAAATAACAGAGACTACAACAAAACATGCTAACCTCTCACCATTACCAATATCAGAGTTTACAACAAAACATGCTAACCTCTCACCCTTACCAATAACAGAGGATACAACAAAACATGCTAACCTCTCACCATTACCAATAACAGACTACAACAAAACATGCTAACCTCTCACCATTACCAATAACAGAGGCTACAACAAAACATGCTAATCTCACCATTACCAATAACAGAGACTACAACAAAACATGCTAACCTCTCACCACTACCAATTACAGAGGCTACAACAAAACATGCTAACCTCTCATCATTAGCAATAACAGAGGCTGCAACAAAACATGCTAACCTCCCACCATTACAAATAACAGAGGATACAACAAAACATGCTAACCTCTCACCATTACCAATAACAGAGGCTACAACAAAACATTTTCTAACCTCTCATAATTACCAATAACAGAGACTACAACAAAACATGCTAACCTCTCACCATTACCAATAACAGACTACAACAAAACATGCTAACCTCTCACCATTACCAATAACAGTGGTTACAACAAAACATGCTAACCTCTCACAGTTACCAATAACAGAGGCTACAACAAAACATGCTAACCTTTCACCATTACCAATAACAGACTAGAACAAAACATTCTAACCTCTCACCAATACCAATAACAGAGACTGCAACAACATGCTA
>NW_027039615.1:0-80136 GCF_034236695.1 Oncorhynchus nerka
CTGTCCAAAAGTAGTGCCCTATATAGGGAATAGGGTGCCATTTGGGACATAGTAGTGCCCTATATAGGGAATAGGGTGCCATTTGGGACGCAAGCCAAGTCGCTCCTCTCGCCGTTACAAGCATCTCGCCCCTACTCCCATAGCCACTCATAGCCCCTCCCACATGCCGTCCTAAACCCCTCCTACACGTTCACCCAGCCATAGCTCCTCCCCTCATGTCATCTTTTAGGAACTGTAGCTTACTGACACGTACAGAACATTTAACCTGTGAACTTTGCCTCAAGAGTCACCCGGCAACAACAGATAGATATAGATGGTGACACTCTGATACAGATAGATATAGTTTGGTGACACTCTGATACAGATAGATATAGTATGGTGATACTCTGATACAGATAGATATAGTATGGTGATACTCTGATACAGATAGATATAGTCTGGTGACACTCTGATACAGATAGTATGGTGATACTCTGATACAGATATATATAGTTTGGTGATACTCTGATACAGATAGATATAGTATGGTGATACTCTGATACAGATAGATATAGTATGGTGATACTCTGATACAGATATATATAGTATGGTGATACTCTGATAAAGATAGATATAGTATGGTGATACTCTGATACAGATAGATATAGTCTGGTGACACTCTGATACAGATAGTATGGTGATACTCTGATACAGATATATATAGTTTGGTGATACTCTGATACAGATAGATATAGTATGGTGATACTCTGATACAGATAGATATAGTATGGTGACACTCTGATACAGATAGATATAGTATGGTGACACTCTGATACAGATTGATATAGTATGGTGACACTCTGATACAGATTGATATAGTATGGTGACACTCTGATACAGATAGATATAGTATGGTGGTACTCTGATACAGATAGATATAGTATGGTGACACTCTGATACAGATAGATATAGTATGGTGGTACTCTGATACAGATAGATATAGTATGGTGACACTCTGATACAGATAGATATAGTATGGTGACACTCTGATACAGATAGATATAGTATGGTGACACTCTGATACAGATAGATATAGTATGGTGACACTCTGATAGATATAGTATGGTGACACTCTGATACAGATAGATATAGTATGGTGACACTCTGATACAGATAGATATAGTATGGTGACACTCTAATACAGATAGATATAGTATGGTGACACTCTGATACAGATAGATATAGTATGGTGACACTCTGATACAGATTGATATAGTATGGTGATACTCTGATTACAGATAGATATAGTATGGTGATACACTGATACAGATAGATATAGTATGGTGATACTCTGATGCAGATAGATATAGTATGGTGATACTCTGATACAGATAGATATAGTATGGTGATACTCTGATACAGATAGATATAGTATGGTGATACACTGATACAGATAGATATAGTATGGTGACACTCTGATACAGATAGTATGGTGATACTCTGATACAGATATATATAGTATGGTGATACTCTGATACAGATAGATATAGTATGGTGATACACTGATACAGATAGATATAGTATGGTGATACTCTGATGCAGATAGATATAGTTTGGTGATACTCTGATACAGATAGATATAGTATGGTGATACTCTGATACAGATAGATATAGTATGGTGACACTCTGATACAGATAGATATAGTATGGTGATACACTGATACAGATAGATATAGTATGGTGACACTCTGATACAGATAGTATGGTGATACTCTGATACAGATAGATATAGTATGGTGACACTCTGATACAGATAGATATAGTATGGTGACACTCTAATACAGATAGATATAGTATGGTGATACTCTGATACAGATAGATATAGTATGGTGACACTCTGATACAGATAGATATAGTATGGTGATACTCTGATACAGATTGATATAGTATGGTGATACTCTGATACAGATAGATATAGTATGGTGACACTCTGATAGATATAGTATGGTGACACTCTGATACAGATAGATATAGTATGGTGACACTCTGATAGATATAGTATGGTGACACTCTGATACAGATAGATATAGTATGGTGATACTCTGATACAGATAGATATAGTATGGTGACACTCTGATAGATATAGTATGGTGACACTCTGATACAGATAGATATAGTATGGTGACACTCTGATAGATATAGTATGGTGACACTCTGATACAGATAGATATAGTATGGTGACACTCTGATACAGATAGATATAGTATGGTGACACTCTGACACAGATAGATATAGTATGGTGACACTCTAATACATATAGATATAGTATGGTGACACTCTGATACAGATAGATATAGTATGGTGATACTCTGATACAGATAGATATAGTATGGTGATACTCTGATACAGATAGATATAGTATGGTGATACTCTGATACAGATAGATATAGATGGTGATACTCTGATACAGATAGATATAGTATGGTGATACTGATACAGATAGATATAGTATGGTGATACTCTGATACAGATAGATATAGTATGGTGACACTGATACAGATATATATAGTATGGTGATACTCTGATACAGATAGATATAGTATGGTGATACACTGATACAGATAGATATAGTATGGTGACACTCTGATACAGATAGATATAGTATGGTGATACTCTGATACAGATAGTATGGTGATACTCTGATAGATATAGTATGGTGACACTCTGATACAGATAGTATGGTGATACTCTGATACAGATAGATATAGTATGGTGACACTCTGATAGATATAGTATGGTGACACTCTGATACAGATAGATATAGTATGGTGACACTGATACAGATAGATATAGTATGGTGATACTCTGATACAGATAGATATAGTATGGTGATACACTGATACAGATAGATATAGTATGGTGACACTCTGATAGAGATAGATATAGTATGGTGATACTCTGATACAGATAGATATAGTATGGTGATACTCTGATACAGATAGATATAGTATGGTGATACTCTGATGCAGATAGATATAGTATGGTGATACTCTGATACAGATAGATATAGTATGGTGATACTCTGATACAGATAGATATAGTATGGTGATACACTGATACAGATATATATAGTATGGTGATACTGATACAGATAGATATAGTATGGTGATACTCTGAAACAGATATATATAGTATGGTGATACTGATACAGATATATATAGATGGTGATACTCTGATACAGATAGATATAGTATGGTGATACTCTGATACAGATAGATATAGTCTGGTGACACTCTGATACAGATAGTATGGTGATACTCTGATACAGATATATATAGTTTGGTGACACTCTGATACAGATAGATATAGTATGGTGATATCTGATACAGATAGATATAGTATGGTGATACACTGATACAGATAGATATAGTATGGTGACACTCTAATACAGATAGATATAGTATGGTGATACTCTGATACAGATAGATATAGTATGGTGACACTCTGATACAGATAGATATAGTATGGTGATACTCTGATACAGATAGATATAGTATGGTGATACTCTGATACAGATAGATATAGTATGGTGACACTCTGATAGATATAGTATGGTGACACTCTGATACAGATAGATATAGTATGGTGATACTCTGATACAGATAGATATAGATGGTGATACTCTGATACAGATAGATATAGTATGGTGATACTGATACAGATAGATATAGTATGGTGATACTCTGATACAGATAGATATAGTATGGTGACACTGATACAGATATATATAGTATGGTGATACTCTGATACAGATAGATATAGTATGGTGATACACTGATACAGATAGATATAGTATGGTGACACTCTGATACAGATAGATATAGTATGGTGATACTCTGATACAGATAGTATGGTGATACTCTGATAGATATAGTATGGTGACACTCTGATACAGATAGTATGGTGATACTCTGATACAGATAGATATAGTATGGTGACACTCTGATAGATATAGTATGGTGACACTCTGATACAGATAGATATAGTATGGTGACACTGATACAGATAGATATAGTATGGTGATACTCTGATACAGATAGATATAGTATGGTGATACACTGATACAGATAGATATAGTATGGTGACACTCTGATAGAGATAGATATAGTATGGTGATACTCTGATACAGATAGATATAGTATGGTGATACTCTGATACAGATAGATATAGTATGGTGATACTCTGATGCAGATAGATATAGTATGGTGATACTCTGATACAGATAGATATAGTATGGTGATACTCTGATACAGATATATATAGTATGGTGATACACTGATACAGATATATATAGTATGGTGATACTGATACAGATAGATATAGTATGGTGATACTCTGAAACAGATATATATAGTATGGTGATACTGATACAGATATATATAGATGGTGATACTCTGATACAGATAGATATAGTATGGTGATACTCTGATACAGATAGATATAGTCTGGTGACACTCTGATACAGATAGTATGGTGATACTCTGATACAGATATATATAGTTTGGTGACACTCTGATACAGATAGATATAGTATGGTGATATCTGATACAGATAGATGTAGTATGGTGACACTCTGATACAGATACATATAGTATGGTGATACACTGATACAGATAGATACAGTATGGTGACACTCTAATACAGATAGATATAGTATGGTGATACTCTGATACAGATAGATATAGTATGGTGACACTCTGATACAGATAGATATAGTATGGTGATACTCTGATACAGATAGATATAGTATGGTGATACTCTGATACAGATAGATATAGTATGGTGACACTCTGATAGATATAGTATGGTGACACTCTGATACAGATAGATATAGTATGGTGACACTCTGATAGATATAGTATGGTGACACTCTGATACAGATAGATATAGTATGGTGATACTCTGATACAGATAGATATAGTATGGTGATACACTGATACAGATAGATATAGTATGGTGACACTCTAATACAGATAGATAGAGTATGGTGACACTCTGATACAGATAGATATAGTATGGTGACACTCTGATACAGATAGATATAGTATGGTGGTACTCTGATACAGATAGATATAGTATGGTGACACTCTGATACAGATTGATATAGTATGGTGACACTCTGATACAGATTGATATAGTATGGTGACACTCTGATACAGATAGATATAGTATGGTGGTACTCTGATACAGATAGATATAGTATGGTGACACTCTGATACAGATATATATAGTATGGTGACACTCTGATACAGATAGATATAGTATGGTGACACTCTAATACAGATAGATATAGTATGGTGACACTCTGATACAGATAGATATAGTATGGTGACACTCTGATACAGATAGATATAGTATGGTGACACTCTAATACAGATAGATATAGTATGGTGACACTCTGATACAGATAGATATAGTATGGTGACACTCTGATACAGATTGATATAGTATGGTGACACTCTGATACAGATAGATATAGTATGGTGACACTCTGATACAGATAGATATAGTATGGTGACACTCTGATACAGATTGATATAGTATGGTGATACTCTGATACAGATAGATATAGTATGGTGACACTCTGATAGATATAGTATGGTGACACTCTGATACAGATAGATATATTATGGTGACACTCTGATAGATATAGTATGGTGACACTCTGATACAGATAGATATAGTATGGTGATACTCTGATACAGATAGATATAGTATGGTGACACTCTGATAGATATAGTATGGTGACACTCTGATACAGATAGATATAGTATGGTGACACTCTGATAGATATAGTATGGTGACACTCTGATACAGATAGATATAGTATGGTGACACTCTGATACAGATAGATATAGTATGGTGACACTCTGATACAGATAGATATAGTATGGTGATACTCTGATACAGATAGATATAGTATGGTGACACTCTGATACAGATAGATATAGTATGGTGATACTCTGATACAGATTGATATAGTATGGTGATACTCTGATACAGATAGATATAGTATGGTGACACTCTGATAGATATAGTATGGTGACACTCTGATACAGATAGATATATTATGGTGACACTCTGATAGATATAGTATGGTGACACTCTGATACAGATAGATATAGTATGGTGATACTCTGATACAGATAGATATAGTATGGTGACACTCTGATAGATATAGTATGGTGACACTCTGATACAGATAGATATAGTATGGTGACACTCTGATAGATATAGTATGGCGACACTCTGATACAGATAGATATAGTATGGTGACACTCTGATACAGATAGATATAGTATGGTGACACTCTGACACAGATAGATATAGTATGGTGACACTCTAATACATATAGATATAGTATGGTGACACTCTGATACAGATAGATATAGTATGGTGATACTCTGATACAGATAGATATAGTATGGTGACACTCTGATACAGATAGATATAGTATGGTGACACTCTGACACAGATAGATATAGTATGGTGACACTCTAATACATATAGATATAGTATGGTGACACTCTGATACATATAGATATAGTATGGTGATACTCTGATACAGATAGATATAGTATGGTGATACTCTGATACAGATAGATATAGTATGGTGATACTCTGATACAGATAGATATAGATGGTGATACTCTGATACAGATAGATATAGTATGGTGACACTCTGATACAGATAGATATAGTATGGTGACACTCTGATACAGATAGATATAGTATGGTGATACTCTGATACAGATAGATATAGTATGGTGACACTCTGATACAGATAGATATAGTATGGTGATACTCTGATACAGATTGATATAGTATGGTGATACTCTGATACAGATAGATATAGTATGGTGACACTCTGATAGATATAGTATGGTGACACTCTGATACAGATAGATATATTATGGTGACACTCTGATAGATATAGTATGGTGACACTCTGATACAGATAGATATAGTATGGTGATACTCTGATACAGATAGATATATGGTGACACTCTGATACAGATAGATATAGTGACACTCTGATAGATATAGTATGGTGACACTCTGATACAGATAGATATAGTATGGTGACACTCTGATACTGATACAGATAGATATAGTATGGTGATACTCTGATACAGATAGATATAGTATGGTGACACTCTGATACAGATAGATATAGTATGGTGATACTCTGATACAGATTGATATAGTATGGTGATACTCTGATACAGATAGATATAGTATGGTGACACTCTGATAGATATAGTATGGTGACACTCTGATACAGATAGATATATTATGGTGACACTCTGATAGATATAGTATGGTGACACTCTGATACAGATAGATATAGTATGGTGATACTCTGATACAGATAGATATAGTATGGTGACACTCTGATAGATATAGTATGGTGACACTCTGATACAGATAGATATAGTATGGTGACACTCTGATAGATATAGTATGGCGACACTCTGATACAGATAGATATGACACTCTGATACAGATAGATATAGTATGGTGACACTCTGATACAGATAGATATAGTATGGTGACACTCTAATACATATAGATATAGTATGGTGACACTCTGATACAGATAGATATAGTATGGTGATACTCTGATACAGATAGATATAGTATGGTGACACTCTGATACAGATAGATATAGTATGGTGACACTCTGACACAGATAGATATAGTATGGTGACACTCTAATACATATAGATATAGTATGGTGACACTCTGATACATATAGATATAGTATGGTGATACTCTGATACAGATAGATATAGTATGGTGATACTCTGATACAGATAGATATAGTATGGTGATACTCTGATACAGATAGATATAGATGGTGATACTCTGATACAGATAGATATAGTATGGTGATACTGATACAGATAGATATAGTATGGTGACACTCTGATACAGATAGATATAGTATGGTGACACTCTAATACAGATAGATATAGTATGGTGACACTCTGATACAGATAGATATAGTATGGTGACACTCTGATACAGATTGATATAGTATGGTGACACTCTGATACAGATAGATATAGTATGGTGACACTCTGATACAGATAGATATAGTATGGTGATACTCTGATACAGATAGATATAGTATGGTGACACTCTGATACAGATAGATATAGTATGGTGACACTCTAATACAGATAGATATAGTATGGTGACACTCTGATACAGATAGATATAGTATGGTGATACTCTGATACAGATTGATATAGTATGGTGATACTCTGATACAGATAGATATAGTATGGTGACACTCTGATAGATATAGTATGGTGACACTCTGATAGATATAGTATGGTGACACTCTGATACAGATAGATATAGTATGGTGATACTCTGATACAGATAGATATAGTATGGTGACACTCTGATAGATATAGTATGGTGACACTCTGATACAGATAGATATAGTATGGTGACACTCTGATAGATATAGTATGGTGACACTCTGATACAGATAGATATAGTATGGTGACACTCTGATACAGATAGATATAGTATGGTGACACTCTGACACAGATAGATATAGTATGGTGACACTAATACATATAGATATAGTATGGTGACACTCTGATACAGATAGATATAGTATGGTGATACTCTGATACAGATAGATATAGTATGGTGATACTCTGATACAGATAGATATAGTATGGTGATACTCTGATACAGATAGATATAGATGGTGATACTCTGATACAGATAGATATAGTATGGTGATACTGATACAGATAGATATAGTATGGTGATACTCTGATACAGATAGATATAGTATGGTGACACTGATACAGATATATATAGTATGGTGATACTCTGATACAGATATATATAGTATGGTATAGTATAGATATAGATGGTGACACTCTGATACAGATAGATATAGTATGGTGACACTCTGATAGATATAGTATGGTGACACTCTGATACAGATAGATATAGTATGGTGACACTCTGATACAGATAGATATAGTATGGTGACACTCTAATACATATAGATATAGTATGGTGATACTCTGATACAGATAGATATAGTATGGTGATACTCTGATACAGATAGATATAGATATGATACTCTGATACAGATAGATATAGTATGGTGACTGATACAGATAGATATAGTATCTGATACTCTGATACAGATAGATATAGTATGGTGACACTGATACAGATATATATAGTATGGTGATACTCTGATATCGATATAGTATGGTGATACACTGATACAGATAGATATAGTATGGTGACACTCTGATACAGATAGATATAGTATGGTGATACTCTGATACAGATAGTATGGTGATACTCTGATAGATATAGTATGGTGACACTCTGATACAGATAGTATGGTGATACTCTGATACAGATATATATAGTATGGTGACACTCTGATAGATATAGTATGGTGACACTCTGATACAGATAGATATAGTATGGTGACACTGATACAGATAGATATAGTATGGTGATACTCTGATACAGATAGATATAGTATGGTGATACACTGATACAGATAGATATAGTATGGTGACACTCTGATAGAGATAGATATAGTATGGTGATACTCTGATACAGATAGATATAGTATGGTGATACTCTGATACAGATAGATATAGTATGGTGATACTCTGATGCAGATAGATATAGTATGGTGATACTCTGATACAGATAGATATAGTATGGTGATACTCTGATACAGATAGATATAGTATGGTGATACTCTGATACACTCTGATACAGATAGATATAGTATGGTGATACTGATACAGATAGATATAGTATGGTGACACTCTGATACAGATAGATATAGTATGGTGACACTCTAATACAGATAGATATAGTATGGTGACACTCTGATACAGATAGATATAGTATGGTGACACTCTGATACAGATTGATATAGTATGGTGACACTCTGATACAGATAGATATAGTATGGTGACACTCTGATACAGATAGATATAGTATGGTGATACTCTGATACAGATAGATATAGTATGGTGACACTCTGATACAGATAGATATAGTATGGTGACACTCTAATACAGATAGATATAGTATGGTGACACTCTGATACAGATAGATATAGTATGGTGATACTCTGATACAGATAGATATAGTATGGTGACACTCTGATAGATATGTATGGTGACACTCTGATAGATATAGTATGGTGACACTCTGATAGATATAGTATGGTGACACTCTGATACAGATAGATATAGTATGGTGATACTCTGATACAGATAGATATAGTATGGTGACACTCTGATAGATATAGTATGGTGACACTCTGATACAGATAGATATAGTATGGTGACACTCTGATAGATATAGTATGGTGACACTCTGATACAGATAGATATAGTATGGTGACACTCTGATACAGATAGATATAGTATGGTGACACTCTGACACAGATAGATATAGTATGGTGACACTCTAATACATATAGATATAGTATGGTGACACTCTGATACAGATAGATATAGTATGGTGATACTCTGATACAGATAGATATAGTATGGTGATACTCTGATACAGATAGATATAGTATGGTGATACTCTGATACAGATAGATATAGATGGTGATACTCTGATACAGATAGATATAGTATGGTGATACTGATACAGATAGATATAGTATGGTGATACTCTGATACAGATAGATATAGTATGGTGACACTGATACAGATATATATAGTATGGTGATACTCTGATACAGATAGATATAGTATGGTGATACACTGATACAGATAGATATAGTATGGTGACACTCTGATACAGATAGATATAGTATGGTGACACTCTGATAGATATAGTATGGTGACACTCTGATACAGATAGATATAGTATGGTGACACTCTGATAGATATAGTATGGTGACACTCTGATACAGATAGATATAGTATGGTGACACTCTGATACAGATAGATATAGTATGGTGACACTCTAATACATATAGATATAGTATGGTGATACTCTGATACAGATAGATATAGTATGGTGATACTCTGATACAGATAGATATAGATGGTGATACTCTGATACAGATAGATATAGTATGGTGATACTGATACAGATAGATATAGTATGGTGATACTCTGATACAGATAGATATAGTATGGTGACACTGATACAGATATATATAGTATGGTGATACTCTGATACAGATCGATATAGTATGGTGATACACTGATACAGATAGATATAGTATGGTGACACTCTGATACAGATAGATATAGTATGGTGATACTCTGATACAGATAGTATGGTGATACTCTGATAGATATAGTATGATGACACTCTGATACAGATAGTATGGTGATACTCTGATACAGATATATATAGTATGGTGACACTCTGATAGATATAGTATGGTGACACTCTGATACAGATAGATATAGTATGGTGACACTGATACAGATAGATATAGTATGGTGATACTCTGATACAGATAGATATAGTATGGTGATACACTGATACAGATAGATATAGTATGGTGACACTCTGATAGAGATAGATATAGTATGGTGATACTCTGATACAGATAGATATAGTATGGTGATACTCTGATACAGATAGATATAGTATGGTGATACTCTGATGCAGATAGATATAGTATGGTGATACTCTGATACAGATAGATATAGTATGGTGATACTCTGATACAGATAGATATAGTATGGTGATACACTGATACAGATATATATAGTATGGTGATACTGATACAGATAGATATAGTATGGTGATACTCTGAAACAGATATATATAGTATGGTGATACTGATACAGATAGATATAGATGGTGATACTCTGATACAGATAGATATAGTATGGTGATACTCTGATACAGATAGATATAGGCTGGTGACACTCTGATACAGATAGTATGGTGATACTCTGATACAGATATATATAGTTTGGTGACACTCTGATACAGATAGATATAGTATGGTGATACTCTGATACAGATAGATGTAGTATGGTGACACTCTGATACAGATACATATAGTATGGTGATACACTGATACAGATAGATATAGTATGGTGACACTCTAATACAGATAGATATAGTATGGTGATACTCTGATACAGATAGATATAGTATGGTGACACTCTGATACAGATAGATATAGTATGGTGATACTCTGATACAGATAGATATAGTATGGTGATACTCTGATACAGATATATATAGTATGGTGACACTCTGATAGATATAGTATGGTGACACTCTGATACAGATAGATATAGTATGGTGACACTCTGATAGATATAGTATGGTGACACTCTGATACAGATAGATATAGTATGGTGACACTCTGATACAGATAGATATAGTATGGTGATACACTGATACAGATAGATATAGTATGGTGACACTCTAATACAGATAGATAGAGTATGGTGACACTCTGATACAGATAGATATAGTATGGTGACACTCTGATACAGATAGATATAGTATGGTGACACTGATACAGATATATATAGTATGGTGATACTCTGATACAGATCGATATAGTATGGTGATACACTGATACAGATAGATATAGTATGGTGACACTCTGATACAGATAGATATAGTATGGTGATACTCTGATACAGATAGTATGGTGATACTCTGATAGATATAGTATGGTGACACTCTGATACAGATAGTATGGTGATACTCTGATACAGATATATATAGTATGGTGACACTCTGATAGATATAGTATGGTGACACTCTGATACAGATAGATATAGTATGGTGACACTGATACAGATAGATATAGTATGGTGATACTCTGATACAGATAGATATAGTATGGTGATACACTGATACAGATAGATATAGTATGGTGACACTCTGATAGAGATAGATATAGTATGGTGATACTCTGATACAGATAGATATAGTATGGTGATACTCTGATACAGATAGATATAGTATGGTGATACTCTGATGCAGATAGATATAGTATGGTGACACTCTGATACAGATAGATATAGTATGGTGATACTCTGATACAGATAGATATAGTATGGTGATACACTGATACAGATAGATATAGTATGGTGACACTCTAATACAGATAGATAGAGTATGGTGACACTCTGATACAGATAGATATAGTATGGTGACACTCTGATACAGATAGATATAGTATGGTGACACTGATACAGATATATATAGTATGGTGATACTCTGATACAGATCGATATAGTATGGTGATACACTGATACAGATAGATATAGTATGGTGACACTCTGATACAGATAGATATAGTATGGTGATACACAGATAGTATGGTGATACTCTGATAGATATAGTATGGTGACACTCTGATACAGATAGTATGGTGATACTCTGATACAGATATATATAGTATGGTGACACTCTGATAGATATAGTATGGTGACACTCTGATACAGATAGATATAGTATGGTGACACTGATACAGATAGATATAGTATGGTGATACTCTGATACAGATAGATATAGTATGGTGATACACTGATACAGATAGATATAGTATGGTGATACTCTGATACAGATAGATATAGTATGGTGATACTCTGATACAGATAGATATAGTATGGTGATACTCTGATACAGATAGATATAGATGGTGATACTCTGATACAGATAGATATAGTATGGTGATACTGATACAGATAGATATAGTATGGTGACACTCTGATACAGATAGATATAGTATGGTGACACTCTAATACAGATAGATATAGTATGGTGACACTCTGATACAGATAGATATAGTATGGTGACACTCTGATACAGATTGATATAGTATGGTGACACTCTGATACAGATAGATATAGTATGGTGACACTCTGATACAGATAGATATAGTATGGTGATACTCTGATACAGATAGATATAGTATGGTGACACTCTGATACAGATAGATATAGTATGGTGACACTCTAATACAGATAGATATAGTATGGTGACACTCTGATACAGATAGATATAGTATGGTGATACTCTGATACTGATTGATATAGTATGGTGATACTCTGATACAGATAGATATAGTATGGTGACACTCTGATAGATACAGATGGTGACAGATAGATATAGTATGGTGACACTCTGATACAGATAGATATAGTATGGTGATACTCTGATACAGATAGATATAGTATGGTGACACTCTGATAGATATAGTATGGTGACACTCTGATACAGATAGATATAGTATGGTGACACTCTGTATGACACTCTGATACAGATAGATATAGTATGGTGACACTCTGATACAGATAGATATAGTATGGTGACACTCTGACACAGATAGATATAGTATGGTGACACTAATACATATAGATATAGTATGGTGACACTCTGATACAGATAGATATAGATGGTGATACTCTGATACAGATAGATATAGTATGGTGATACTGATACAGATAGATATAGTATGGTGACACTCTGATACAGATAGATATAGTATGGTGACACTCTAATACAGATAGATATAGTATGGTGACACTCTGATACAGATAGATATAGTATGGTGACACTCTGATACAGATTGATATAGTATGGTGACACTCTGATACAGATAGATATAGTATGGTGACACTCTGATACAGATAGATATAGTATGGTGATACTCTGATACAGATAGATATAGTATGGTGACACTCTGATACAGATAGATATAGTATGGTGACACTCTAATACAGATAGATATAGTATGGTGACACTCTGATACAGATAGATATAGTATGGTGATACTCTGATACAGATAGATATAGTATGGTGACACTCTGATAGATATAGTATGGTGACACTCTGATAGATATAGTATGGTGACACTCTGATAGATATAGTATGGTGACACTCTGATACAGATAGATATAGTATGGTGATACTCTGATACAGATAGATATAGTATGGTGACACTCTGATAGATATAGTATGGTGACACTCTGATACAGATAGATATAGTATGGTGACACTCTGATAGATATAGTATGGTGACACTCTGATACAGATAGATATAGTATGGTGACACTCTGATACAGATAGATATAGTATGGTGACACTCTGACACAGATAGATATAGTATGGTGACACTCTAATACATATAGATATAGTATGGTGACACTCTGATACAGATAGATATAGTATGGTGATACTCTGATACAGATAGATATAGTATGGTGATACTCTGATACAGATAGATATAGTATGGTGATACTCTGATACAGATAGATATAGATGGTGATACTCTGATACAGATAGATATAGTATGGTGATACTGATACAGATAGATATAGTATGGTGATACTCTGATACAGATAGATATAGTATGGTGACACTGATACAGATATATATAGTATGGTGATACTCTGATACAGATAGATATAGTATGGTGATACACTGATACAGATAGATATAGTATGGTGACACTCTGATACAGATAGATATAGTATGGTGACACTCTGATAGATATAGTATGGTGACACTCTGATACAGATAGATATAGTATGGTGACACTCTGATAGATATAGTATGGTGACACTCTGATACAGATAGATATAGTATGGTGACACTCTGATACAGATAGATATAGTATGGTGACACTCTAATACATATAGATATAGTATGGTGATACTCTGATACAGATAGATATAGTATGGTGATACTCTGATACAGATAGATATAGATGGTGATACTCTGATACAGATAGATATAGTATGGTGATACTGATACAGATAGATATAGTATGGTGATACTCTGATACAGATAGATATAGTATGGTGACACTGATACAGATATATATAGTATGGTGATACTCTGATACAGATCGATATAGTATGGTGATACACTGATACAGATAGATATAGTATGGTGACACTCTGATACAGATAGATATAGTATGGTGATACTCTGATACAGATAGTATGGTGATACTCTGATAGATATAGTATGATGACACTCTGATACAGATAGTATGGTGATACTCTGATACAGATATATATAGTATGGTGACACTCTGATAGATATAGTATGGTGACACTCTGATACAGATAGATATAGTATGGTGACACTGATACAGATAGATATAGTATGGTGATACTCTGATACAGATAGATATAGTATGGTGATACACTGATACAGATAGATATAGTATGGTGACACTCTGATAGAGATAGATATAGTATGGTGATACTCTGATACAGATAGATATAGTATGGTGATACTCTGATACAGATAGATATAGTATGGTGATACTCTGATGCAGATAGATATAGTATGGTGATACTCTGATACAGATAGATATAGTATGGTGATACTCTGATACAGATAGATATAGTATGGTGATACACTGATACAGATATATATAGTATGGTGATACTGATACAGATAGATATAGTATGGTGATACTCTGAAACAGATATATATAGTATGGTGATACTGATACAGATAGATATAGATGGTGATACTCTGATACAGATAGATATAGTATGGTGATACTCTGATACAGATAGATATAGGCTGGTGACACTCTGATACAGATAGTATGGTGATACTCTGATACAGATATATATAGTTTGGTGACACTCTGATACAGATAGATATAGTATGGTGATACTCTGATACAGATAGATGTAGTATGGTGACACTCTGATACAGATACATATAGTATGGTGATACACTGATACAGATAGATATAGTATGGTGACACTCTAATACAGATAGATATAGTATGGTGATACTCTGATACAGATAGATATAGTATGGTGACACTCTGATACAGATAGATATAGTATGGTGATACTCTGATACAGATAGATATAGTATGGTGATACTCTGATACAGATATATATAGTATGGTGACACTCTGATAGATATAGTATGGTGACACTCTGATACAGATAGATATAGTATGGTGACACTCTGATAGATATAGTATGGTGACACTCTGATACAGATAGATATAGTATGGTGATACTCTGATACAGATAGATATAGTATGGTGATACACTGATACAGATAGATATAGTATGGTGACACTCTAATACAGATAGATAGAGTATGGTGACACTCTGATACAGATAGATATAGTATGGTGACACTCTGATACAGATAGATATAGTATGGTGACACTGATACAGATATATATAGTATGGTGATACTCTGATACAGATCGATATAGTATGGTGATACACTGATACAGATAGATATAGTATGGTGACACTCTGATACAGATAGATATAGTATGGTGATACTCTGATACAGATAGTATGGTGATACTCTGATAGATATAGTATGGTGACACTCTGATACAGATAGTATGGTGATACTCTGATACAGATATATATAGTATGGTGACACTCTGATAGATATAGTATGGTGACACTCTGATACAGATAGATATAGTATGGTGACACTGATACAGATAGATATAGTATGGTGATACTCTGATACAGATAGATATAGTATGGTGATACACTGATACAGATAGATATAGTATGGTGACACTCTGATAGAGATAGATATAGTATGGTGATACTCTGATACAGATAGATATAGTATGGTGATACTCTGATACAGATAGATATAGTATGGTGATACTCTGATGCAGATAGATATAGTATGGTGACACTCTGATACAGATAGATATAGTATGGTGATACTCTGATACAGATAGATATAGTATGGTGATACACTGATACAGATAGATATAGTATGGTGACACTCTAATACAGATAGATAGAGTATGG
This sequence comes from Oncorhynchus nerka, assembly GCF_034236695.1. Taxonomy (NCBI): domain Eukaryota; kingdom Metazoa; phylum Chordata; class Actinopteri; order Salmoniformes; family Salmonidae; genus Oncorhynchus; species Oncorhynchus nerka. The sequence goes on from NW_027039615.1 coordinate 17,832, forward strand.
TGACACTCTGATACAGATAGATATAGTATGGTGACACTCTGATACAGATAGATATAGTATGGTGACACTGATACAGATATATATAGTATGGTGATACTCTGATACAGATCGATATAGTATGGTGATACACTGATACAGATAGATATAGTATGGTGACACTCTGATACAGATAGATATAGTATGGTGATACTCTGATACAGATAGTATGGTGATACTCTGATAGATATAGTATGGTGACACTCTGATACAGATAGTATGGTGATACTCTGATACAGATATATATAGTATGGTGACACTCTGATAGATATAGTATGGTGACACTCTGATACAGATAGATATAGTATGGTGACACTGATACAGATAGATATAGTATGGTGATACTCTGATACAGATAGATATAGTATGGTGATACACTGATACAGATAGATATAGTATGGTGATACTCTGATACAGATAGATATAGTATGGTGATACTCTGATACAGATAGATATAGTATGGTGATACTCTGATACAGATAGATATAGATGGTGATACTCTGATACAGATAGATATAGTATGGTGATACTGATACAGATAGATATAGTATGGTGACACTCTGATACAGATAGATATAGTATGGTGACACTCTAATACAGATAGATATAGTATGGTGACACTCTGATACAGATAGATATAGTATGGTGACACTCTGATACAGATTGATATAGTATGGTGACACTCTGATACAGATAGATATAGTATGGTGACACTCTGATACAGATAGATATAGTATGGTGATACTCTGATACAGATAGATATAGTATGGTGACACTCTGATACAGATAGATATAGTATGGTGACACTCTAATACAGATAGATATAGTATGGTGACACTCTGATACAGATAGATATAGTATGGTGATACTCTGATACAGATTGATATAGTATGGTGATACTCTGATACAGATAGATATAGTATGGTGACACTCTGATAGATATAGTATGGTGACACTCTGATAGATATAGTATGGTGACACTCTGATAGATATAGTATGGTGACACTCTGATACAGATAGATATAGTATGGTGATACTCTGATACAGATAGATATAGTATGGTGACACTCTGATAGATATAGTATGGTGACACTCTGATACAGATAGATATAGTATGGTGACACTCTGATAGATATAGTATGGTGACACTCTGATACAGATAGATATAGTATGGTGACACTCTGATACAGATAGATATAGTATGGTGACACTCTGACACAGATAGATATAGTATGGTGACACTAATACATATAGATATAGTATGGTGACACTCTGATACAGATAGATATAGTATGGTGATACTCTGATACAGATAGATATAGTATGGTGATACTCTGATACAGATATATATAGTATGGTGATACTCTGATACAGATAGATATAGATGGTGATACTCTGATACAGATAGATATAGTATGGTGATACTGATACAGATAGATATAGTATGGTGATACTCTGATACAGATAGATATAGTATGGTGACACTGATACAGATATATATAGTATGGTGATACTCTGATACAGATAGATATAGTATGGTGATACACTGATACAGATAGATATAGTATGGTGACACTCTGATACAGATAGATATAGTATGGTGACACTCTGATAGATATAGTATGGTGACACTCTGATACAGATAGATATAGTATGGTGACACTCTGATAGATATAGTATGGTGACACTCTGATACAGATAGATATAGTATGGTGACACTCTGATACAGATAGATATAGTATGGTGACACTCTAATACATATAGATATAGTATGGTGATACTCTGATACAGATAGATATAGTATGGTGATACTCTGATACAGATAGATATAGATGGTGATACTCTGATACAGATAGATATAGTATGGTGATACTGATACAGATAGATATAGTATGGTGATACTCTGATACAGATAGATATAGTATGGTGACACTGATACAGATATATATAGTATGGTGATACTCTGATACAGATCGATATAGTATGGTGATACACTGATACAGATAGATATAGTATGGTGACACTCTGATACAGATAGATATAGTATGGTGATACTCTGATACAGATAGTATGGTGATATCTGATAGATATAGTATGATGACACTCTGATACAGATAGTATGGTGATACTCTGATACAGATATATATAGTATGGTGACACTCTGATAGATATAGTATGGTGACACTCTGATACAGATAGATATAGTATGGTGACACTGATACAGATAGATATAGTATGGTGATACTCTGATACAGATAGATATAGTATGGTGATACACTGATACAGATAGATATAGTATGGTGACACTCTGATAGAGATAGATATAGTATGGTGATACTCTGATACAGATAGATATAGTATGGTGATACTCTGATACAGATAGATATAGTATGGTGATACTCTGATGCAGATAGATATAGTATGGTGATACTCTGATACAGATAGATATAGTATGGTGATACTCTGATACAGATAGATATAGTATGGTGATACACTGATACAGATATATATATAGTATGGTGATACTGATACAGATAGATATAGTATGGTGATACTCTGAAACAGATATATATAGTATGGTGATACTGATACAGATAGATATAGATGGTGATACTCTGATACAGATAGATATAGTATGGTGATACTCTGATACAGATAGATATAGTATGGTGACACTCTGATACAGATAGATATAGTATGGTGATACTCTGATACAGATAGATATAGTATGGTGATACTCTGATACAGATAGATATAGTATGGTGACACTCTAATACAGATAGATATAGTATGGTGATACTCTGATACAGATAGATATAGTATGGTGACACTCTGATACAGATAGATATAGTATGGTGATACTCTGATACAGATAGATATAGTATGGTGATACTCTGATACAGATAGATATAGTATGGTGACACTCTGATAGATATAGTATGGTGACACTCTGATACAGATAGATATAGTATGGTGACACTCTGATAGATATAGTATGGTGACACTCTGATACAGATAGATATAGTATGGTGATACTCTGATACAGATAGATATAGTATGGTGACACTCTGATACAGATAGATATAGTATGGTGATACTCTGATACAGATAGATATAGTATGGTGATACTCTGATACAGATAGATATAGTATGGTGACACTCTGATAGATATAGTATGGTGACACTCTGATACAGATAGATATAGTATGGTGACACTCTGATAGATATAGTATGGTGACACTCTGATACAGATAGATATAGTATGGTGATACTCTGATACAGATAGATATAGTATGGTGATACACTGATACAGATAGATATAGTATGGTGACACTCTAATACAGATAGATAGAGTATGGTGACACTCTGATACAGATAGATATAGTATGGTGACACTCTGATACAGATAGATATAGTATGGTGGTACTCTGATACAGATAGATATAGTATGGTGACACTCTGATACAGATTGATATAGTATGGTGACACTCTGATACAGATTGATATAGTATGGTGACACTCTGATACAGATAGATATAGTATGGTGGTACTCTGATACAGATAAATATAGTATGGTGACACTCTGATACAGATAGATATAGTATGGTGACACTCTGATACAGATAGATATAGTATGGTGACACTAATACAGATAGATATAGTATGGTGACACTCTGATACAGATAGATATAGTATGGTGACACTCTGATACAGATTGATATAGTATGGTGACACTCTGATACAGATAGATATAGTATGGTGACACTCTGATACAGATAGATATAGTATGGTGACACTCTGATACAGATTGATATAGTATGGTGACACTCTGATACAGATAGATATAGTATGGTGACACTCTGATACAGATAGATATAGTATGGTGATACTCTGATACAGATAGATATAGTATGGTGATACTGATACAGATAGATATAGTATGGTGATACTCTGAAACAGATATATATAGTATGGTGATACTGATACAGATAGATATAGATGGTGATACTCTGATACAGATAGATATAGTATGGTGATACTCTGATACAGATAGATATAGTATGGTGACACTCTGATACAGATAGATATAGTATGGTGATACTCTGATACAGATAGATATAGTATGGTGATACTCTGATACAGATAGATATAGTATGGTGACACTCTAATACAGATAGATATAGTATGGTGATACTCTGATACAGATAGATATAGTATGGTGACACTCTGATACAGATAGATATAGTATGGTGATACTCTGATACAGATAGATATAGTATGGTGATACTCTGATACAGATAGATATAGTATGGTGATACTCTGATACAGATAGATATAGTATGGTGACACTCTGATACAGATAGATATAGTATGGTGATACTCTGATACAGATAGATATAGTATGGTGATACTCTGATACAGATAGATATAGTATGGTGACACTCTAATACAGATAGATATAGTATGGTGATACTCTGATACAGATAGATATAGTATGGTGACACTCTGATACAGATAGATATAGTATGGTGATACTCTGATACAGATAGATATAGTATGGTGATACTCTGATACAGATAGATATAGTATGGTGACACTCTGATAGATATAGTATGGTGACACTCTGATACAGATAGATATAGTATGGTGACACTCTGATAGATACAGTATGGTGACACTCTGATACAGATAGATATAGTATGGTGATACTCTGATACAGATAGATATAGTATGGTGACACTCTGATACAGATAGATATAGTATGGTGATACTCTGATACGAATAGATATAGTATGGTGATACTCTGATACAGATAGATATAGTATGGTGACACTCTGATAGATATAGTATGGTGACACTCTGATACAGATAGATATAGTATGGTGACACTCTGATAGATATAGTATGGTGACACTCTGATACAGATAGATATAGTATGGTGATACTCTGATACAGATAGATATAGTATGGTGATACACTGATACAGATAGATATAGTATGGTGACACTCTAATACAGATAGATAGAGTATGGTGACACTCTGATACAGATAGATATAGTATGGTGACACTCTGATACAGATAGATATAGTATGGTGGTACTCTGATACAGATAGATATAGTATGGTGACACTCTGATACAGATTGATATAGTATGGTGACACTCTGATACAGATTGATATAGTATGGTGACACTCTGATACAGATAGATATAGTATGGTGGTACTCTGATACAGATAAATATAGTATGGTGACACTCTGATACAGATAGATATAGTATGGTGACACTCTGATACAGATAGATATAGTATGGTGACACTAATACAGATAGATATAGTATGGTGACACTCTGATACAGATAGATATAGTATGGTGACACTCTGATACAGATTGATATAGTATGGTGACACTCTGATACAGATAGATATAGTATGGTGACACTCTGATACAGATAGATATAGTATGGTGACACTCTGATACAGATTGATATAGTATGGTGACACTCTGATACAGATAGATATAGTATGGTGACACTCTGATACAGATAGATATAGTATGGTGATACTCTGATACAGATAGATATAGTATGGTGATACACTGATACAGATAAATATAGTATGGTGACACTCTAATACAGATAGATAGAGTATGGTGACACTCTGATACAGATAGATATAGTATGGTGACACTCTGATACAGATAGATATAGTATGGTGGTACTCTGATACAGATAGATATAGTGACACTCTGATACAGATTGATATAGTATGGTGACACTCTGATACAGATTGATATAGTATGGTGACACTCTGATACAGATAGATATAGTATGGTGACACTCTGATACAGATAGATATAGTATGGTGATACTCTGATACAGATAGATATAGTATGGTGACACTCTGATACAGATAGATATAGTATGGTGACACTCTAATACAGATAGATATAGTATGGTGATACTCTGATACAGATAGATATAGTATGGTGACACTCTGATACAGATAGATATAGTATGGTGATACTCTGATACAGATTGATATAGTATGGTGATACTCTGATACAGATAGATATAGTATGGTGACACTCTGATAGATATAGTATGGTGACACTCTGATACAGATAGATATATTATGGTGACACTCTGATAGATATAGTATGGTGACACTCTGATACAGATAGATATAGTATGGTGATACTCTGATACAGATAGATATAGTATGGTGACACTCTGATAGATATAGTATGGTGACACTCTGATACAGATAGATATAGTATGGTGACACTCTGATAGATATAGTATGGTGACACTCTGATACAGATAGATATAGTATGGTGACACTCTGATACAGATAGATATAGTATGGTGACACTCTGACACAGATAGATATAGTATGGTGACACTCTAATACATATAGATATAGTATGGTGACACTCTGATACAGATAGATATAGTATGGTGATACTCTGATACAGATAGATATAGTATGGTGACACTCTGATACAGATAGATATAGTATGGTGACACTCTGACACAGATAGATATAGTATGGTGACACTCTAATACATATAGATATAGTATGGTGACACTCTGATACAGATAGATATAGTATGGTGATACTCTGATACAGATAGATATAGTATGGTGATACTCTGATACAGATAGATATAGTATGGTGATACTCTGATACAGATAGATATAGATGGTGATACTCTGATACAGATAGATATAGTATGGTGATACTGATACAGATAGATATAGCATGGTGACACTCTGATACAGATAGATATAGTATGGTGACACTCTAATACAGATAGATATAGTATGGTGACACTCTGATACAGATAGATATAGTATGGTGACACTCTGATACAGATTGATATAGTATGGTGACACTCTGATACAGATAGATATAGTATGGTGACACTCTGATACAGATAGATATAGTATGGTGATACTCTGATACAGATAGATATAGTATGGTGACACTCTGATACAGATAGATATAGTATGGTGACACTCTAATACAGATAGATATAGTATGGTGACACTCTGATACAGATAGATATAGTATGGTGATACTCTGATACAGATTGATATAGTATGGTGATACTCTGATACAGATAGATATAGTATGGTGACACTCTGATAGATATAGTATGGTGACACTCTGATACAGATAGATATAGTATGGTGACACTCTGATATATATAGTATGGTGACACTCTGATACAGATAGATATAGTATGGTGACACTCTGATACAGATAGATATAGTATGGTGACACTCTGACACAGATAGATATAGTATGGTGACACTCTAATACATATAGATATAGTATGGTGACACTCTGATACAGATAGATATAGTATGGTGATACTCTGATACAGATAGATATAGTATGGTGATACTCTGATACAGATAGATATAGTATGGTGATACTCTGATACAGATAGATATAGATGGTGATACTCTGATACAGATAGATATAGTATGGTGATACTGATACAGATAGATATAGTATGGTGATACTCTGATACAGATAGATATAGTATGGTGACACTGATACAGATATATATAGTATGGTGATACTCTGATACAGATAGATATAGGATGGTGATACACTGATACAGATAGATATAGTATGGTGACACTCTGATACAGATAGATATAGTATGGTGACACTCTGATAGATATAGTATGGTGACACTCTGATACAGATAGATATAGTATGGTGACACTCTGATACAGATAGATATAGTATGGTGACACTCTGACACAGATAGATATAGTATGGTGACACTCTAATACATATAGATATAGTATGGTGACACTCTGATACAGATAGATATAGTATGGTGATACTCTGATACAGATAGATATAGTATGGTGATACTCTGATACAGATAGATATAGTATGGTGATACTCTGATACAGATATATATAGATGGTGATACTCTGATACAGATAGATATAGTATGGTGATACTGATACAGATAGATATAGTATGGTGATACTCTGATACAGATAGATATAGTATGGTGACACTGATACAGATATATATAGTATGGTGATACTCTGATACAGATAGATATAGTATGGTGATACACTGATACAGATAGATATAGTATGGTGACACTCTGATACAGATAGATATAGTATGGTGATACTCTGAAACAGATAGTATGGTGATACTCTGATAGATATAGTATTGTGACACTCTGATACAGATAGTATGGTGATACTCTGATACAGATAGATATAGTATGGTGACACTCTGATAGATATAGTATGGTGACACTCTGATACAGATAGATATAGTATGGTGACACTGATACAGATAGATATAGTATGGTGATACTCTGATACAGATAGATATAGTATGGTGATACACTGATACAGATAGATATAGTATGGTGACACTCTGATAGAGATAGATATAGTATGGTGATACTCTGATACAGATAGATATAGTATGGTGATACTCTGATACAGATAGATATAGTATGGTGATACTCTGATGCAGATAGATATAGTATGGTGATACTCTGATACAGATAGATATAGTATGGTGATACTCTGATACAGATAGATATAGTATGGTGATACACTGATACAGATATATATAGTATGGTGATACTGATACAGATAGATATAGTATGGTGATACTCTGAAACAGATATATATAGTATGGTGATACTGATACAGATAGATATAGATGGTGATACTCTGATACAGATAGATATAGTATGGTGATACTCTGATACAGATAGATATAGTCTGGTGACACTCTGATACAGATAGTATGGTGATACTCTGATACAGATATATATAGTTTGGTGACACTCTGATACAGATAGATATAGTATGGTGATACTCTGATACAGATAGATGTAGTATGGTGACACTCTGATACAGATACATATAGTATGGTGATACACTGATACAGATAGATATAGTATGGTGACACTCTAATACAGATAGATATAGTATGGTGATACTCTGATACAGATAGATATAGTATGGTGACACTCTGATACAGATAGATATAGTATGGTGATACTCTGATACAGATAGATATAGTATGGTGATACTCTGATACAGATAGATATAGTATGGTGACACTCTGATAGATATAGTATGGTGACACTCTGATACAGATAGATATAGTATGGTGACACTCTGATAGATATAGTATGGTGACACTCTGATACAGATAGATATAGTATGGTGATACTCTGATACAGATAGATATAGTATGGTGATACACTGATACAGATAGATATAGTATGGTGACACTCTAATACAGATAGATAGAGTATGGTGACACTCTGATACAGATAGATATAGTATGGTGACACTCTGATACAGATAGATATAGTATGGTGGTACTCTGATACAGATAGATATAGTATGGTGACACTCTGATACAGATTGATATAGTATGGTGACACTCTGATACAGATTGATATAGTATGGTGACACTCTGATACAGATAGATATAGTATGGTGGTACTCTGATACAGATAGATATAGTATGGTGACACTCTGATACAGATAGATATAGTATGGTGACACTCTGATACAGATAGATATAGTATGGTGACACTCTAATACAGATAGATATAGTATGGTGACACTCTGATACAGATAGATATAGTATGGTGACACTCTGATACAGATTGATATAGTATGGTGACACTCTGATACAGATAGATATAGTATGGTGACACTCTAATACAGATAGATATAGTATGGTGACACTCTGATACAGATAGATATAGTATGGTGATACACTGATACAGATAGATATAGTATGGTGACACTCTGATAGAGATAGATATAGTATGGTGATACTCTGATACAGATAGATATAGTATGGTGATACTCTGATACAGATAGATATAGTATGGTGATACTCTGATGCAGATAGATATAGTATGGTGATACTCTGATACAGATAGATATAGTATGGTGATACTCTGATACAGATAGATATAGTATGGTGATACACTGATACAGATATATATAGTATGGTGATACTGATACAGATAGATATAGTATGGTGATACTCTGAAACAGATATATATAGTATGGTGATACTGATACAGATAGATATAGATGGTGATACTCTGATACAGATAGATATAGTATGGTGATACTCTGATACAGATAGATATAGTCTGGTGACACTCTGATACAGATAGTATGGTGATACTCTGATACAGATATATATAGTTTGGTGACACTCTGATACAGATAGATATAGTATGGTGATACTCTGATACAGATAGATATAGTATGGTGATACTCTGATACAGATAGATATAGTATGGTGACACTCTGATAGATATAGTATGGTGACACTCTGATACAGATAGATATAGTATGGTGACACTCTGATAGATATAGTATGGTGACACTCTGATACAGATAGATATAGTATGGTGATACTCTGATACAGATAGATATAGTATGGTGATACACTGATACAGATAGATATAGTATGGTGACACTCTAATACAGATAGATATAGTATGGTGACACTCTGATACAGATAGATATAGTATGGTGGTACTCTGATACAGATAGATATAGTATGGTGACACTCTGATACAGATTGATATAGTATGGTGACACTCTGATACAGATTGATATAGTATGGTGACACTCTGATACAGATAGATATAGTATGGTGACACTCTGATACAGATAGATATAGTATGGTGACACTCTAATACAGATAGATATAGTATGGTGACACTCTGATACAGATAGATAGAGTATGGTGACACTCTGATACAGATAGATATAGTATGGTGACACTCTGATACAGATAGATATAGATGGTGATACTCTGATACAGATAGATATAGTATGGTGATACTCTGATACAGATTGATATAGTATGGTGACACTCTGATACAGATAGATATAGTATGGTGACACTCTGACACAGATAGATATAGTATGGTGACACTCTAATACAGATAGATATAGTCTGGTGACACTCTGATACAGATAGTATGGTGATACTGATACAGATATATATAGTATGGTGATACACTGATACAGATAGATATAGTATGGTGACACTCTGATACAGATAGATTTAGTATGGTGACACTCTGATACAGATAGATATAGTATGGTGATACTCTGATACAGATAGTATGGTGATACTCTGATAGATATAGTATGGTGACACTCTGATACAGATAGTATGGTGATACTCTGATACAGATAGATATAGTATGGTGACACTCTGATAGATATAGTATGGTGACACTCTGATACAGATAGATATAGTATGGTGATACTGATACAGATAGATATAGTATGGTGACACTCTGATAGATATAGTATGGTGACACTGATACAGATAGATATAGTATGGTGATACTCTGATACAGATAGATATAGTATGGTGATACTCTGATACAGATAGATATAGTATGGTGATACTCTGATACAGATAGATATAGTATGGTGATACTCTGATACAGATAGATATAGTATGGTGATACTCTGATACAGATAAATATAGTATGGTGATACTCTGATGCAGATAGATATAGTATGGTGATACTCTGATACAGATAGATATAGTATGGTGATACTCTGATACAGAGATATAGTATGGTGATACTCTGATACAGATAGATATAGTATGGTGACACTCTGACACAGATAGATATAGTATGGTGACACTCTAATACATATAGATATAGTATGGTGACACTCTGATACAGATAGATATAGTATGGTGATACTCTGATACAGATAGATATAGTATGGTGATACTCTGATACAGATAGATATAGTATGGTGATACTCTGATACAGATAGATATAGATGGTGATACTCTGATACAGATATATATAGTATGGTGATACTGATACAGATAGATATAGTATGGTGATACTCTGATACAGATAGATATAGTATGGTGACACTGATACAGATATATATAGTATGGTGATACTCTGATACAGATAGATATAGTATGGTGATACACTGATACAGATAGATATAGTATGGTGACACTCTGATACAGATAGATATAGTATGGTGATACTCTGATACAGATAGTATGGTGATACTCTGATAGATATAGTATGGTGACACTCTGATACAGATAGTATGGTGATACTCTGATACAGATAGATATAGTATGGTGACACTCTGATAGATATAGTATGGTGACACTCTGATACAGATAGATATAGTATGGTGACACTGATACAGATAGATATAGTATGGTGATACTCTGATACAGATAGATATAGTATGGTGATACACTGATACAGATAGATATAGTATGGTGACACTCTGATAGAGATAGATATAGTATGGTGATACTCTGATACAGATAGATATAGTATGGTGATACTCTGATGCAGATAGATATAGTATGGTGATACTCTGATACAGATAGATATAGTATGGTGATACTCTGATACAGATAGATATAGTATGGTGATACACTGATACAGATATATATAGTATGGTGATACTGATACAGATAGATCAGTATGGTGATACTCTGAAACAGATATATATAGTATGGTGATACTGATACAGATAGATATAGATGGTGATACTCTGATACAGATAGATATAGTATGGTGATACTCTGATACAGATAGATATAGTCTGGTGACACTCTGATACAGATAGTATGGTGATACTCTGATACAGATATATATAGTTTGGTGACACTCTGATACAGATAGATATAGTATGGTGATACTCTGATACAGATAGATATAGTATGGTGACACTCTAATACAGATAGATATAGTATGGTGACACTCTGATATATATAGTATGGTGACACTCTGATACAGATACATATAGTATGGTGATACTCTGATACAGATAGATATAGTATGGTGACACTCTAATACAGATAGATATAGTATGGTGATACACTGATACAGATAGATATAGTATGGTGACACTCTAATACAGATAGATATAGTATGGTGATACTCTGATACAGATAGATATAGTATGGTGACACTCTGATACAGATAGATATAGTATGGTGATACTCTGATACAGATAGATATAGTATGGTGATACTCTGATACAGATAGATATAGTATGGTGACACTCTGATATATATAGTATGGTGACACTCTGATACAGATAGATATAGTATGGTGACACTCTGATAGATATAGTATGGTGACACTCTGATACAGATAGAATTAGTATGGTGATACTCTGATACAGATAGATATAGTATGGTGATACACTGATACAGATAGATATAGTATGGTGACACTCTAATACAGATAGATAGAGTATGGTGACACTCTGATACAGATAGATATAGTATGGTGACACTCTGATACAGATAGATATAGTATGGTGGTACTCTGATACAGATAGATATAGTATGGTGACACTCTGATACAGATTGATATAGTATGGTGACACTCTGATACAGATTGATATAGTATGGTGACACTCTGATACAGATAGATATAGTATGGTGGTACTCTGATACAGATAGATATAGTATGGTGACACTCTGATACAGATAGATATAGTATGGTGACACTCTGATACAGATAGATATAGTATGGTGACACTCTAATACAGATAGATATAGTATGGTGACACTCTGATACAGATAGATATAGTATGGTGACACTCTGATACAGATAGATATAGTATGGTGACACTCTAATACAGATAGATATAGTATGGTGACACTCTGATACAGATAGATATAGTATGGTGACACTCTGATACAGATTGATATAGTATGGTGACACTCTGATACAGATAGATATAGTATGGTGACACTCTGACACAGATAGATATAGTATGGTGACACTCTAATACAGATAGATATAGTCTGGTGACACTCTGATACAGATAGTATGGTGATACTGATACAGATATATATAGTATGGTGATACACTGATACAGATAGATATAGTATGGTGACACTCTGATACAGATAGATTTAGTATGGTGACACTCTGATACAGATAGATATAGTATGGTGGTACTCTGATACAGATAGATATAGTATGGTGACACTCTGATACAGATAGATATAGATGGTGATACTCTGATACAGATAGATATAGTATGGTGATACTCTGATACAGATAGATATAGTATGGTGATACTCTGATACAGATATATATAGTATGTTGATACTCTGATACAGATAGATATAGATGGTGATACTCTGATACAGATAGATATAGTATGGTGATACTCTGATACAGATATATATAGTATGTTGATACTCTGATACAGATAGATATAGTATGGTGATACTCTGATACAGATAGTATGGTGATACTCTGATAGATATAGTATGGTGACACTCTGATACAGATAGTATGGTGACACTCTGATACAGATAGATATAGTATGGTGACACTGATACAGATAGATATAGTATGGTGATACTCTGATTCAGATAGATATAGTATGGTGATACACTGATACAGATAGATATAGTATGGTGACACTCTGATAGAGATAGATATAGTATGGTGATACTCTGATACAGATAGATATAGTATGGTGATACTCTGATGCAGATAGATATAGTATGGTGATACTCTGATACAGATAGATATAGTATGGTGATACTCTGATACAGATAGATATAGTATGGTGATACACTGATACAGATATATATAGTATGGTGATACTGATACAGATAGATCAGTATGGTGATACTCTGAAACAGATAGATATAGTATGGTGGTACTCTGATACAGATAGATATAGTATGGTGACACTCTGATACAGATTGATATAGTATGGTGACACTCTGATACAGATTGATATAGTATGGTGACACTCTGATACAGATAGATATAGTATGGTGGTACTCTGATACAGATAGATATAGTATGGTGACACTCTGATACAGATAGATATAGTATGGTGACACTCTGATACAGATAGATATAGTATGGTGATACTCTGATACAGATAGATATAGTATGGTGACACTCTAATACAGATAGATATAGTATGGTGACACTCTGATACAGATAGATATAGTATGGTGACACTCTAATACAGATAGATATAGTATGGTGACACTCTGATACAGATAGATATAGTATGGTGATACTCTGATACAGATAGATATAGTATGGTGATACTCTGATACAGATATATATAGTATGTTGATACTCTGATACAGATAGATATAGATGGTGATACTCTGATACAGATAGATATAGTATGGTGATACTCTGATACAGATATATATAGTATGTTGATACTCTGATACAGATAGATATAGTATGGTGATACTCTGATACAGATAGTATGGTGATACTCTGATAGATATAGTATGGTGACACTCTGATACAGATAGTATGGTGACACTCTGATACAGATAGATATAGTATGGTGACACTGATACAGATAGATATAGTATGGTGATACTCTGATTCAGATAGATATAGTATGGTGATACACTGATACAGATAGATATAGTATGGTGACACTCTGATAGAGATAGATATAGTATGGTGATACTCTGATACAGATAGATATAGTATGGTGATACTCTGATGCAGATAGATATAGTATGGTGATACTCTGATACAGATAGATATAGTATGGTGATACTCTGATACAGATAGATATAGTATGGTGATACACTGATACAGATATATATAGTATGGTGATACTGATACAGATAGATCAGTATGGTGATACTCTGAAACAGATATATATAGTATGGTGATACTGATACAGATAGATATAGATGGTGATACTCTGATACAGATAGATATAGTATGGTGATACTCTGATACAGATAGATATAGTCTGGTGACACTCTGATACAGATAGTATGGTGATACTCTGATACAGATATATATAGTTTGGTGACACTCTGATACAGATAGATATAGTATGGTGATACTCTGATACAGATAGATGTAGTATGGTGACACTCTGATACAGATACATATAGTATGGTGATACACTGATACAGATAGATATAGTATGGTGACACTCTGATACAGATAGATATAGTATGGTGGTACTCTGATACAGATAGATATAGTATGGTGATACTCTGATACAGATAGATATAGTATGGTGACACTCTGATATATATAGTATGGTGACACTCTGATACAGATAGATATAGTATGGTGACACTCTGATAGATATCGTATGGTGACACTCTGATACAGATAGAATTAGTATGGTGATACTCTGATACAGATAGATATAGTATGGTGATACACTGATACAGATAGATATAGTATGGTGACACTCTAATACAGATAGATAGAGTATGGTGACACTCTGATACAGATAGATATAGTATGGTGACACTCTGATACAGATAGATATAGTATGGTGGTACTCTGATACAGATAGATATAGTATGGTGACACTCTGATACAGATTGATATAGTATGGTGACACTCTGATACAGATTGATATAGTATGGTGACACTCTGATACAGATAGATATAGTATGGTGGTACTCTGATACAGATAGATATAGTATGGTGACACTCTGATACAGATAGATATAGTATGGTGACACTCTGATACAGATAGATATAGTATGGTGATACTCTGATACAGATAGATATAGTATGGTGACACTCTAATACAGATAGATATAGTATGGTGACACTCTGATAGATATAGTATGGTGACACTCTAATACAGATAGATATAGTATGGTGACACTCTGATACAGATAGATATAGTATGGTGACACTCTGATACAGATAGATATAGTATGGTGACACTCTAATACAGATAGATATAGTATGGTGACACTCTGATACAGATAGATATAGTATGGTGACACTCTGATACAGATTGATATAGTATGGTGACACTCTGATACAGATAGATATAGTATGGTGACACTCTGACACAGATAGATATAGTATGGTGACACTCTAATACAGATAGATATAGTCTGGTGACACTCTGATACAGATAGTATGGTGATACTGATACAGATATATATAGTATGGTGATACACTGATACAGATAGATATAGTATGGTGACACTCTGATACAGATAGATTTAGTATGGTGACACTCTGATACAGATAGATATAGTATGGTGGTACTCTGATACAGATAGATATAGTATGGTGACACTCTGATACAGATAGATATAGATGGTGATACTCTGATACAGATAGATATAGTATGGTGATACTCTGATACAGATAGATATAGTATGGTGATACTCTGATACAGATATATATAGTATGTTGATACTCTGATACAGATAGATATAGATGGTGATACTCTGATACAGATAGATATAGTATGGTGACACTCTGATACAGATAGATATAGTATGGTGATACTCTGATACAGATAGTATGGTGATACTCTGATAGATATAGTATGGTGACACTCTGATACAGATAGTATGGTGATACTCTGATACAGATAGATATAGTATGGTGACACTCTGATAGATATAGTATGGTGACACTCTGATACAGATAGAAATAGTATGGTGATACTGATACAGATAGATATAGTATGGTGACACTCTGATAGATATAGTATGGTGACACTGATACAGATAGATATAGTATGGTGATACTCTGATACAGATAGATATAGTATGGTGATACACTGATACAGATAGATATAGTATGGTGACACTCTGATAGAGATAGATATAGTATGGTGATACTCTGATACAGATAGATATAGTATGGTGATACTCTGATACAGATAGATATAGTATGGTGATACTCTGATACAGATAGATATAGTATGGTGATACTCTGATACAGATAGATATAGTATGGTGACACTCTGATACAGATAGATATAGTATGGTGGCACTCTGATACAGATAGATATAGTCTGGTGATACACTGATACAGATAGATATAGTATGGTGGCACTCTGATACAGATAGATATAGTATGGTGACACTCTGATACAGATAGATATAGTATGGTGATACTCTGATACAGATAGATATAGTATGGTGACACTCTAATACAGATAGATATAGTATGGTGACACTCTGATACAGATAGATATAGTATGGTGATACTCTGATACAGATAGATATAGTATGGTGACACTCTGACACAGATAGATATAGTATGGTGACACTCTAATACAGATAGATATAGTCTGGTGACACTCTGATACAGATAGTATGGTGATACTGATACAGATAGATATAGTATGGTGATACACTGATACAGATAGATATAGTATGGTGACACTCTGATACAGATAGATATAGTATGGTGGTACTCTGATACAGATAGATATAGTATGGTGACACTCTGATACAGATAGATATAGATGGTGATACTCTGATACAGATAGATATAGTATGGTGATACTCTGATACAGATAGATATAGTATGGTGATACTCTGATACAGATAGATATAGTATGGTGATACTCTGATACAGATAGATATAGATGGTGATACTCTGATACAGATAGATATAGTATGGTGATACTGATACAGATAGATATAGTATGGTGATACTCTGATACAGATAGATATAGTATGGTGACACTGATACAGATATATATAGTATGGTGATACTCTGATACAGATAGATATAGTATGGTGATACACTGATACAGATAGATATAGTATGGTGACACTCTGATACAGATAGATATAGTATGGTGACACTCTGATACAGATATATATAGTATGGTGATACTGATACAGATAGATATAGATTGTGACACTCTGATACAGATAGATATAGTATGGTGATACACTGATACAGATAGATATAGTATGGTGACACTCTGATACAGATAGATATAGTATGGTGACACTCTGATACAGATAGATATAGATGGTGACACTCTGATACAGATAGATATAGTATGGTGACTCTGATACAGATAGATATAGTATGGTGATACACTGATACAGATAGATATAGTATGGTGATACTGATACAGATAGATATAGTATGGTGATACTGATACAGATAGATATAGTATGGTGATACACTGATACAGATAGATATAGTATGGTGATACACTGATACAGATAGTATGGTGATACTCTGATACAGATAGATATAGTATGGTGACACTCTGATACAGATAGATATAGTATGGTGGCACTCTGATACAGATAGATATAGTATGGTGATTCTCTGATACAGATAGATATAGTATGGTGATACACTGATACAGATAGATATAGTATGGTGACACTCTGATACAGATAGATATAGTATGGTGATACTCTGATACAGATATATATAGTATGGTGATACTCTGATACAGATAGATATAGTATGGTGACACTCTGATAGATATAGATATAGTATGGTGATACTCTGATACAGATAGATATAGTATGGTGACACTCTGATACAGATAGATAAAGTATGGTGATACTCTGATACAGATAGATATAGTATGGTGACACTCTAATACAGATAGATATATAGATATAGTATGGTGACACTCTGATACAGATAGATATAGTATGGTGATACACTGATACAGATAGATATAGATGGTGACACTCTGATACAGATAGATATAGTATGGTGACACTGATACAGATAGATATAGTATGGTGATACTCTGATACAGATAGATATAGTATGGTGACACTCTGATAGATATAGTATGGTGACACTCTGATACAGATAGATATAGTATGGTGATACTCTGATACAGATAGATATAGTATGGTGATACTCTGATACAGATAGATATAGTATGGTGATACTCTGATACAGATAGATATAGTATGGTGATACTCTGATACAGATAGATATAGATATAGATATAGTATGGTGACACTCTGATACAGATAGATATAGTATGGTGATACTCTGATACAGATAGATATAGTATGGTGATACTCTGATACAGATAGATATAGTATGGTGATACTCTGATACAGATAGATATAGTATGGTGATACTCTGATACAGATAGATATAGATGGTGATACTCTGATACAGATAGATATAGTATGGTGATACTGATACAGATAGATATAGTATGGTGATACTCTGATACAGATAGATATAGTATGGTGACACTGATACAGATATATATAGTATGGTGATACTCTGATACAGATAGATATAGTATGGTGATACACTGATACAGATAGATATAGTATGGTGACACTCTGATACAGATAGATATAGTATGGTGACACTCTGATACAGATATATATAGTATGGTGATACTGATACAGATAGATATAGATTGTGACACTCTGATACAGATAGATATAGTATGGTGATACACTGATACAGATAGATATAGTATGGTGACACTCTGATACAGATAGATATAGTATGGTGACACTCTGATACAGATAGATATAGATGGTGACACTCTGATACAGATAGATATAGTATGGTGACTCTGATACAGATAGATATAGTATGGTGATACACTGATACAGATAGATATAGTATGGTGATACTGATACAGATAGATATAGTATGGTGATACTGATACAGATAGATATAGTATGGTGATACACTGATACAGATAGATATAGTATGGTGATACACTGATACAGATAGATAGTATGGTGATACTCTGATACAGATAGATATAGTATGGTGACACTCTGATACAGATAGATATAGTATGGTGCACTCTGATACAGATAGATATAGTATGGTGATCTGATACAGATAGATATAGTATGGTGATACACTGATACAGATAGATATAGTATGGTGACACTCTGATACAGATAGATATAGTATGGTGATACTCTGATACAGATATATATAGTATGGTGATACTCTGATACAGATATATATAGTATGGTGACACTCTGATAGATATAGATATAGTATGGTGATACTCTGATACAGATAGATATAGTATGGTGACACTCTGATACAGATAGATAAAGTATGGTGATACTCTGATACAGATAGATATAGTATGGTGACACTCTAATACAGATAGATATAGTATGGTGACACTGATACAGATATATATAGATGGTGACACTCTGATACAGATAGATATAGTATGGTGATACACTGATACAGATAGATATAGATGGTGACACTCTGATACAGATAGATATAGTATGGTGACACTGATACAGATAGATATAGTATGGTGATACTCTGATACAGATAGATATAGTATGGTGACACTCTGATACAGTATGGTGACACTCTGATATATAGTATGGTGATACTCTGATACAGATAGATATAGTATGGTGATACTCTGATACAGATAGATATAGTATGGTGATACTCTGATACAGATAGATATAGTATGGTGATACTCTGATACAGATAGATATAGATAGATATAGTATGGTGACACTCTGATACAGATAGATATAGTATGGTGATACTCTGATACAGATAGATATAGTATGGTGATACTCTGATACAGATAGATATAGTATGGTGATACTCTGATACAGATAGATATAGTATGGTGATACTCTGATACAGATAGATATAGATGGTGATACTCTGATACAGATAGATATAGTATGGTGATACTGATACAGATAGATATAGTATGGTGATACTCTGATACAGATAGATATAGTATGGTGACACTGATACAGATATAGTATGGTGACACTCTGATACAGATAGATATAGTATGGTGATACACTGATACAGATAGATATAGTATGGTGACACTCTGATACAGATAGATATAGTATGGTGACACTCTGATACAGATATATATAGTATGGTGATACTGATACAGATAGATATAGGTGTGACAGATAGATATATAGTATGGTGATACACTGATACAGATAGATATAGTATGGTGACACTCTGATACAGATAGATATAGTATGGTGACACTCTGATACAGATAGATATAGATGGTGACACTCTGATACAGATAGATATAGTATGGTGACTCTGATACAGATAGATATAGTATGGTGATACACTGATACAGATAGATATAGTATGGTGACACTCTGATACAGATAGATATAGTATGGTGACACTCTGATACAGATATATATAGTATGGTGATACTGATACAGATAGATATAGATTGTGACACTCTGATACAGATAGATATAGTATGGTGATACACTGATACAGATAGATATAGTATGGTGACACTCTGATACAGATAGATATAGTATGGTGACACTCTGATACAGATAGATATAGATGGTGACACTCTGATACAGATAGATATAGTATGGTGACTCTGATACAGATAGATATAGTATGGTGATACACTGATACAGATAGATATAGTATGGTGATACTGATACAGATAGATATAGTATGGTGATACTGATACAGATAGATATAGTATGGTGATACACTGATACAGATAGATATAGTATGGTGATACTGATACAGATAGTATGGTGATACTCTGATACAGATAGATATAGTATGGTGACACTCTGATACAGATAGATATAGTATGGTGGCACTCTGATACAGATAGATATAGTATGGTGATTCTCTGATACAGATAGATATAGTATGGTGATACACTGATACAGATAGATATAGTATGGTGACACTCTGATACAGATAGATATAGTATGGTGATACTCTGATACAGATATATATAGTATGGTGATACTCTGATACAGATAGATACATGGTGACACTCTGATAGATATAGATATGTATGGTGATACTCTGATACAGATAGATATAGTATGGTGACACTCTGATACAGATAGATATAGTATGGTGATACTCTGATACAGATAGATATAGTATGGTGACACTCTAATACAGATAGATATGTATACACTGATAGATATAGTATGGTGACACTCTGATACAGATAGATATAGTATGGTGATACACTGATACAGATAGATATAGATGGTGACACTCTGATACAGATAGATATAGTATGGTGACACTGATACGAATAGATATAGTATGGTGATACTCTGATACAGATAGATATATATGGTGACACTCTGATAGATGATGACACTGATACAGATAGATATAGTATGGTGATACTCTGATACAGATAGATATAGTATGGTGATACTCTGATACAGATAGATATAGTATGGTGATACTCTGATACAGATAGATATAGTATGGTGATACTCTGATACAGATAGTATGGTGATACACTGATACAGATAGATATAGTATGGTGACACTCTGATACAGATAGATATAGTATGGTGATACTCTGATACAGATAGATATAGTATGGTGACACTCTGATACAGATAGATATAGTATGGTGATACTCTGATACAGATAGATATAGTATGGTGATACTCTGATACAGATAGATATAGATGGTGATACTCTGATACAGATAGATATAGTATGGTGATACTGATACAGATAGATATAGTATGGTGATACTCTGATACAGATAGATATAGTATGGTGACACTGATACAGATATATATAGTATGGTGATACTCTGATACAGATAGATATAGTATGGTGATACACTGATACAGATAGATATAGTATGGTGACACTCTGATACAGATAGATATAGTATGGTGACACTCTGATACAGATATATAGTAGATACTGATGATAGATATAGATTGTGACACTCTGATACAGATAGATATAGTATGGTGATACACTGATACAGATAGATATAGTATGGTGACACTCTGATACAGATAGATATAGTATGGTGACACTCTGATACAGATAGATATAGATGGTGACACTCTGATACAGATAGATATAGTATGGTGACTCTGATACAGATAGATATAGTATGGTGATACACTGATACAGATAGATATAGTATGGTGATACTGATACAGATATATATAGTATGGTGATACTGATACAGATAGATATAGTATGGTGATACACTGATACAGATAGATATAGTATGGTGATACACTGATACAGATAGTATGGTGATACTCTGATACAGATAGATATAGTATGGTGACACTCTGATACAGATAGATATAGTATGGTGGCACTCTGATACAGATAGATATAGTATGGTGATACTGATACAGATAGATATAGTATGGTGGTACTCTGATACAGATAGATATAGTATGGTGATACACTGATACAGATAGATATAGATGGTGACACTCTGATACAGATAGATATAGTATGGTGATACTCTGATACAGATAGATATAGTATGGTGATTCTCTGATACAGATAGATATAGTATGGTGATACACTGATACAGATAGATATAGTATGGTGACACTCTGATACAGATAGATATAGTATGGTGATACTCTGATACAGATATATATAGTATGGTGATACTCTGATACAGATAGATATAGTATGGTGACACTCTGATACAGATAGATAAAGTATGGTGATACTCTGATACAGATAGATATAGTATGGTGACACTCTAATACAGATAGATATAGTATGGTGACACTGATACAGATATATATAGATGGTGACACTCTGATACAGATAGATATAGTATGGTGATACACTGATACAGATAGATATAGATGGTGACACTCTGATACAGATAGATATAGTATGGTGACACTGATACAGATAGATATAGTATGGTGATACTCTGATACGGATAGATATAGTATGGTGACACTCTGATAGATATAGTATGGTGACACTCTGATACAGATAGATATAGTATGGTGATACTCTGATACAGATAGATATAGTATGGTGATACTCTGATACAGATAGATATAGTATGGTGATAGTCTGATACAGATAGTATGGTGATACACTGATACAGACACATATAGTATGGTGACACTCTGATACAGATAGATATAGTATGGTGACACTCTGATACAGATTGATATAGATGGTGATACTCTGATACAGATAGATATAGTATGGTGACACTCTGATACAGATATATATAGTATGGTGACACTCTGATACAGATAGATATAGTATGGTGATACTCTGATACAGATAGATATAGTATGGTGACACTCTGATACAGATAGATATAGTATGGTGATACTCTGATACAGATTGATATAGTATGGTGATACTCTGATACAGATAGATATAGTATGGTGATACTCTGATACAGATAGATATAGTATGGTGATACTCTGATACAGATAGATATAGTATGGTGATACTCTGATACAGATAGTATGGTGATACACTGATACAGATAGATATAGTATGGTGACACTCTGATACAGATAGATATAGTATGGTGATACTCTGATACAGATAGATATAGTATGGTGATACTCTGATACAGATAGTATGGTGATACACTGATACAGATACATATAGTATGGTGACACTCTGATACAGATAGATATAGTATGGTGACACTCTGATACAGATTGATATAGATGGTGATACTCTGATACAGATAGATATAGTATGGTGACACTCTGATACAGATATATATAGTATGGTGACACTCTGATACAGATAGATATAGTATGGTGATACTCTGATACAGATAGATATAGTATGGTGACACTCTGATACAGATAGATATAGTATGGTGACACTCTGATACAGATAGATATAGTATGGTGACACTCTGATACAGATAGATATAGTATGGTGATACTGATACAGATAGATATAGTATGGTGACACTCTGATACAGATAGATATAGTATGGTGATACTGATACAGATAGATATAGTATTGTGATACTGATACAGATAGATATAGTATGGTGACACTCTGATACAGATATATATAGTATGGTGACACTCTGATACAGATAGATATAGTATGGTGACACTCTAATACAGATAGATATAGTATGGTGACACTGATACAGATATATATAGATGGTGACACTCTGATACAGATAGATATAGTATGGTGACACTCTGATACAGATAGATATAGTATGGTGACACTCTGATACAGATAGATATAGTATGGTGACACTCTGATACAGATAGATATAGTATGGTGACACTCTGATACAGATAGATATAGTATGGTGATACTGATACAGATAGATATAGTATGGTGACACTCTGATACAGATAGATATAGTATGGTGATACTGATACAGATAGATATAGTATTGTGATACTGATACAGATAGATATAGTATGGTGACACTCTGATACAGATATATGTAGTATGGTGATACTCTGATACAGATAGATATAGTATGGTGATACACTGATACAGATAGATATAGTATGGTGACACTCTGATACAGATAGATATAGTATGGTGACACTCTAATACAGATAGATATAGTATGGTGACACTGATACAGATATATATAGATGGTGACACTCTGATACAGATAGATATAGTATGGTGACACTCTGATACAGATTGAGTTAAGATGCTGACCAGACAACAGGGTGGGAAGAGATTATAGAAATAGAATGAGTAGAACGAGGGTCCTCGTTCAGGTCAATGATGTCATAACTGGTGGACCTTCTGGTGGCCATTTCGACTGTCCTCCTAGGAGTAAAGCATTATATTTCTATCAGTTAGATCAGATGTCCACGCTGATTGCTTTTCTTGTCACACAGCCCACTGATGGTCCAGGGAGACCCTTACTCGTGACTTCAGGGTGGGGAACGCTGAAGGTGAGGAGGAGGAGGAGGAGGAGAGGAGAGGAGGGGTGGAATTGGGTTTGGTGGCCATAATTGAGGTTAATATTATATAATAATACACACCGTAGAACACTGTAGAACACCGTAGAACACTGTAGAACACCGTAGAACACTGTAAAACACTGTAGAACACTGTAAATCACTGTAGAACACTGTAGAACACTGTAAAACACTGTAGAACACTGTAGAACACTGTAAATCACTGTAGAACACTGTAGAATACTGTAGAACACTGTAAAACACTGTAGAACACTGTAAAACACTGTAGAACACTGTAGAACACTGTAGAACACTGTAGAACACTGTAGAACAAAACACTGAGGAACACCGTAGAACACTGTAAAACACTGTAGAACACTGTAGAACACCGTAAAACACTGAGGAACACCGTAAAACACTGTAGAACACTGTAAAACACTGTAGAACACTGAGGAACACTGTAAAACACTGAGGAACACTGTAGAACACTGAGGAACACCGTAGAACACTGTAGAACACTGTAAAACACTGTAGAACACTGAGGAACACTGTAAAACACTGAGGAACACTGTAGAACACTGAGGAACACCGTAGAACACTGTAGAAGACCGTAGAACACTGTAGAACACGAAGGAACACCGTAGAACACTGAGGAACACCGTAGAACACTGAGGAACACCGTAGAAGACCGTAGAACACCGTAGAACACTGAGGAACACTGAGGAACACTGTAGAACACCGTAGAACACTGAGGAACACTGTAGAACACTGAGGAACACTGTAGAACACCGTAGAACACCGTAGAACATTCAACTGGTGGTGGTACTTCACCTTGATGGAACCAGTAGATCTCAATGACGTCTCAAAACGCGTTTCACTTGTTTCTTCCATCTGTTCAACAGAACTTCTGGTTAACATGAGGTGTCATTACAAAGAGTCTTCATATAGTCTCTAAAAACTACAAACAGTCTTCAGATAGTCTCTAACCCTACAAACAATCTTTGTACAGTCTCTAAAATCTACAAATATTCTTCATATGGTCTCTAAAAACTATAAACAGTCTTCAGATAGTCTCTAAACACTACAAACAGTCTTCAGATAGTCTCTAAAAAACTACAAACAGTCTTCAGGTAGTCTCTAAAAACTACAAATAGTTTTTCATATAGTCTCTAAAAACTACAAATAGTTTTTCATATAGTCTCTGAAAACTACAACTAGTCTTCATATAGTCTCTAAAAACTACAAATAGTTTTTCATATAGTCTCTGAAAACTACAACTAGTCTTCATATAGTCTCTAAAAACTACAAATAGTCTTCATATAGTCTCTAAAAACTACAAACAGTCTTCATATAGTCTCTAAAAACTACAAATGGTTTTTATATAGTCTCTAAAAACTACAAATAGTCTTCATATAGTCTCTAAAAACTACAAACAGTCTTCATATAGTCTCTAAAAACTACAAATGGTTTTTATATAGTCTCTAAAAACTACAAATAGTCTTCATATAGTCTCTAAAAACTACAAATAGTTTTTCATATAGTCTCTGAAATCTACAAATAGTCTTCATATAGTCTCTAAAAACTACAAATAGTCTTCATATAGTCTCTAAAAACTACAAATAGTCTTCAGATAGTCTCTAAAAACTACATAGTCTTCATATAGTCTCTAAAAACTACAAATAGTCTTCATATAGTCTCTAAAAACTACAAATAGTTTTTCATATAGTCTCTAAAAACTACAAATAGTCTTCAGATAGTCTCTAAAAACTACATAGTCTTCATATAGTCTCTGAAATCTACAAATAGTCTTCATATAGTCTCTAAAAACTACAAACAGTCTTCATATAGTCTCTAAAAACTACAAATGGTTTTTATATAGTCTCCAAAAACTCCAAATAGTCAAAATAGTCTACAAAGAGTACCAATAGTCTCCCCATGACTGTTCCTTTCCCAGTAGTCTGCCCTCATTCCCCCACTCCTATTTAAATGTTGTCAGCATGGCAGTCTGCCTCTGGTCTGGCATCACAGTAGTGTACCGTGATCTCCACCATTTAAATGTTGTCAGCATGGCAGTCTGCCTCTGGTCTGGCATCACAGTGTACCGTGATCTCCACCATTTCGTCAGCATGGCAGTCTGCCTCTGGTCTGGCATCACAGTGTACCGTGATCTCCACCATGTCGTCAGCATGGCAGTCTGCCTCTGGTCTGGCATCACAGTGTACCGTGATCTCCACCATGTCGTCAGCATGGCAGTCTGCCTCTGGTCTGGCATCACAGTGTACCGTGATCTCCACCATGTCGTCAGCATGGCAGTCTGCCTCTGGTCTGGCATCACAGTGTACCGTGATCTCCACCATGTCGTCAGCATGGCAGTCTGCCTCTGGTCTGGCATCACAGTGTACCGTGATCTCCACCATGTCGTCAGCATGGCAGTCTGCCTCTGGTCTGGCATCACAGTGTACCGTGATCTCCACCATGTCGTCAGCATGGCAGTCAGCCTCTGGTCTGGCATCACAGTGTACCGTGATCTCCACCATGTCGTCAGCATGGCAGTCTGCCTCTGGTCTGGCATCACAGTGTACCGTGATCTCCACCATGTCGTCAGCATGGCAGTCTGCCTCTGGTCTGGCATCACAGTGTACCGTGATCTCCACCATGTCGTCAGCATGGCAGTCAGCCTCTGGTCTGGCATCACAGTGTACCGTGATCTCCACCATGTCGTCAGCATGGCAGTCTGCCTCTGGTCTGGCATCACAGTGTACCGTGATCTCCACCATGTCGTCAGCATGGCAGTCTGCCTCTGGTCTGGCATCACAGTGTACCGTGATCTCCACCATGTCGTCAGCATGGCAGTCTGCCTCTGGTCTGGCATCACAGTGTACCGTGATCTCCACCATGTCGTCAGCATGGCAGTCTGCCTCTGGTCTGGCATCACAGTGTACCGTGATCTCCACCATGTCGTCAGCATGGCAGTCTGCCACTGGTCTGGCATCACAGTGTACCGTGATCTCCACCATGTTGTCAGTGCTTCCTTTTCTATTGGTGTTTTTTCAGTGATCAGTCACCGTATGTATCAAGCTGCTCTAGGATCAGCTGCCCTCTTGTCCATGTAATCTTATCTTACTGTGACTAAAAGGTAGAACTGATCCTAAATCAGCACGCTTACTACTCAGCACTCTTGATTACATACCTCACATTTTCTGTCCGTCTGGTGAGTTTGCCTGTTTTCTAAACATAGGAATGATGCACATTATTTCTAATGCCTGTTTTGATGCTTTCATCAAAGTCTATCCACACTGCCTTGTGTCCCAGCTGTCTGTCTGTCTGTCTCTGCCTACCTGTCTATCTTTCTTTATATCTGTCTGTCTGACTGTCTGTCTGACCTGCAGGAGAACGGCGTGGAGTTCGAAGCCTGTCTGGTGGCGCAGTGTGACGCCCTCATCGACGCCCTGAACCGACGCAAGGCCCAGCTGCTGACCCGCGTCAACAACGAACATGAGCACAAGCTGAAGGTGAGACGCCATTTTGGATCAAGCCCAGGGGACTTCCTGCCTGCGGGATAGCAATTATAAATGAATGAATGAATGAATACTAAATAGGCAGAGTTATGCATAAGATGAAGGTGATCTTGGCCGAGTCCCAATTCTCCACACTTTTTTTCCAAAAGTGTGCACTTGTACACTCCACGGCATAAGATTTAGAGGTATCTGATTGTTGTAAGCATTGGCTCCGTGCAAGAACGTGTGTGGAGACTCCGGCTGCAGCCCTGAGCTGCTATGCAGGACCATCTTGGCTGACTTGACGTATTCACCATTGCTCCTTGGGAAGGTCATAGGTCACCCACAAACTTCGTCCAGTGTCGTGTGGTTTTCCTTCTTCTTTCAGGACTCAGGGGTGCAAACCTATCGGAAAGATCCGTCGTGAATATCAAACAGACAGAATTATGTATTTATTCTTTATTTCTCTCTCTCTCTCTCTCTCTCTCTCTCTTCAATGGGCTTTATCGGCATGGGAAACATGTGTTAACATTGCCAAAGCAAGTGAAGTAGATAACAAACAAAAGTGAAATAAACAATACAAATTAACAGTAAACATTACACTCACAGAAGTTCCTAAAGAATAAAGACATTTCAAATGTCCCTCTCTGTCTCTCTCTCTCTCTCTGCTCTTTGCTCTTTGCTCCCTCGCCCTCTGCTCCCTCTCCCCTCTCTCTCACACACACCAAGCCTGTTCCTCTCCTCTAGTCCTTGAGACAGTATCGTTCGGTGACACCAGAGGCAACCATCTCCATGACAACCAGGACATGGCGACGTGCAGAGCTTGTTATTTTTTAAAGCAGTGTGTGAAGCCCTCAATAACATAATGGCTACTTCTCAAATGACAGTCATTAAAGATGGAGACAGGCAGAGAGAGAATAGGCAGTTTTTACTGGCACCGGGGGTCCCCCCTCCTTCTCCATTCATCTCCTCTCCTCCCTTCTCCTCCATTCCCTCCTCCTCCACTCCTCACCTCTCCTCCACTCTTCTCCTCTCCTCCCTCCTCTTCCTCCCTCCTCCTCTTCTCTTCTCCTCCCTCCTCCTCCCCTCTTCTCATCTCCTCTCCTTCCGTCCTCCTCTTCTCCTCTTTTCTCACCCCTCCTCTACTCCTTCTCCTCCTCCCCTGTGGCCATCAACACTGGGCTACTAGCCGTTCCCTCTCTCCTCTCACCCAGTGTTACAGAGGGAATGGGCTCAGTGTCCTTTCATTGGTCCTTCCAGCCGGATGTCTGATGGATAGAAATTATCATAGTCATCTGGGAAAGACTGAGACTGAGTCACAAACGACACCCTATTCCCTCGTGTAGTGCCATATAGGGAATAGGGTGCAATATGGGACGCAGCCAGAGAGTAGCTGGATGGTGGGACGTAGCTGGATGGTGGGAAGCAGTCAGAGAGTAGCTGGACAGTGGGACGCAGTCAGAGAGTAGCTGGACGGTGGGAAGCAGCCAGAGAGTAGCTGGACGGTGGGAAGCAGCCAGAGAGTAGCTGGACGGTGGGAAGCAGCCAGAGAGTAGCTGGACGGTGGGAAGCAGTCAGAGAGTAGCTGGACGGTGGAACGCAGCCAGAGAGTAGCTGGATGGTGGGAAGCAGTCAGAGAGTAGCTGGACAGTGGGACGCAGTCAGAGAGTAGCTGGACGGTGGGAAGCAGCCAGAGAGTAGCTGGACAGTGGGAAGCAGTCAGAGAGTAGCTGGACGGTGGAACGCAGCCAGAGAGTAGCTGGATGGTGGGAAGCAGTCAGAGAGTAGCTGGACTGTGGGAAGCAGTCAGAGAGTAGCTGGACGGTGGGACGCAGCCAGAGAGTAGCTGGACTGTGGGACGAAGCCAGAGAGTAGCTGGACGATGGGAAGCAGCCAGAGAGTAGCTGGACGGTGGGACGCAGCCAGAGAGTAGCTGGACGGTGGGAAGCAGCCAGAGAGTAGCTGGACGGTGGGAAGCAGCCAGAGAGTAGCTGGACGGTGGGAAGCAGTCAGAGAGTAGCTGGACGGTGGGAAGCAGTCAGAGAGTAGCTGGACGGTGGGAAGCAGCCAGAGGGTAGCTGGACTGTGGGACGTAGCTGGATGGTGGGACGCAGCCAGAGAGTAGCTGGACGGTGGGACGCAGCCAGAGGGTAGCTGGACGGTGGGACGCAGCCAGAGAGTAGCTGGACAGTGGAAAGCAGCCAGAGAGTAGCTGGACTGTGGGAAGCAGTCAGAGAGTAGCTGGACAGTGGGAAGCAATCAGAGAGTAGCTGGACGGTGGGAAGCAGCCAGAGAGTAGCTGGACGGTGGGAAGCAGCCAGAGAGTAGCTGGACGGTGGGAAGCAGTCAGAGAGTAGCTGGACGGTGGGAAGCAGTCAGAGAGTAGCTGGACGGTGGGAAGCAGCCAGAGGGTAGCTGGACTGTGGGACGTAGCTGGATGGTGGGACGCAGCCAGAGAGTAGCTGGATGGTGGGACGCAGCCAGAGGGTAGCTGGACGGTGGGACGCAGCCAGAGAGTAGCTGGACAGTGGGAAGCAGTCAGAGAGGAGCTGGACGGTGGGAAGCAGCCAGAGAGTAGCTGGACTGTGGGAAGCAGTCAGAGAGTAGCTGGACGGTGGGACGAGCCAGAGAGTAGCTGGACTGTGGAAGCAGTCAGAGAGTAGCTGGACGGTGGGACGCAGCCAGAGAGTAGCTGGACTGTGGGACGAAGCCAGAGAGTAGCTGGACTGTGGGACGCAGTCAGAGAGTAGCTGGACAGTGGGACGCAGTCAGAGAGTAGCTGGACGGTGGGACGCAGCCAGAGAGTAGCTGGACGGTGGGATGCAGCCAGAGAGTAGCTGGACGCTGGGAAGCAGCCAGAGAGTAGCTGGACGGTGGGACGCAGCCAGAGAGTAGCTGGACGGTGGGACGCAGCCAGAGAGTAGCTGGACGGTGGGACGCAGCCAGAGAGTAGCTGGACGGTGGGAAGCAGTCAGAGAGTAGCTGGACGGTGGGAAGCAGCCAGAGAGTAGCTGGACGGTGGGAAGCAGCCAGAGAGTAGCTGGACGGTGGGAAGTAGTCAGAGAGGAACTGGACGGGAAACCCACTGAACTGGAAATGGAGGTCCAACGTTATACACCTTCTGAGTGTTTATCAATACGTCGAGAAGGAAACGCAATGTCATGATGAGTAGACTATCTTTATTGGTAAACAGACTGCACTGCCCACTGGGTACTGCAGCAGTGACATAGCAATTACAACAGAGAGAGAGAGGGAAAACAGAAAGCTGTTCAGCAGGGGGTGGGCGGGGGGAGGAGGGGAGGGGTGAGTAGGGGGTGGGGCAGGGGGAGGAGAGGGAGGGGTGAGTAGGGGGGTGGGGGAGAGGGAGGAGTGAGTAGGGGGTGTGGGGGAGAGGAGGGCTGAGTAGTGGGGTGGAAGAGGGAGGGGTGAGTAGTGGGGTGGAAGAGGGAGGGCTGAGTAGTGGGCTGGAAGAGGGAGGGCTGAGTAGTGGGCTGGAAGAGGGAGGGGTGAGTAGTGGGGTGGAAGAGGGAGGGGTGAGTAGTGGGGTGGAAGAGGGAGGGCTGAGTAGTGGGGTGGAAGAGGGAGGGCTGAGTAGGGGGTGGAAGAGGGAGGGGTGAGTAGTGGGGTGGAAGAGGGAGGGCTGAGTAGTGGGGTGGAAGAGGGAGGGCTGAGTAGGGGGTGGAAGAGGGAGGGGTGAGTAGTGGGGTGGGGTGAAGAGGGAGGGGTGAGTAGTAGGGTGGGGGGAAGAGGGAGGAGTGAGTTGTGGGGTGGGGGAAGAGGGAGGGGTGAGTAGTGGGGTGGGGTGAAGAGGGAGGGTGAGTAGTAGGGTGGGGGGAAGAGGGAGGAGTGAGTTGTGGGGTGGGGGGAAGAGGGAGGGGTGAGTAGTGGGGTGGTGGGGAAGAGGGAGGGTGAGTAGTGGGTGGGGGGAGAGGGAGGGGTGAGTAGTGGGGTGGGGGAGAGGGAGGAGTGAGTAGTGTGGTGGGGGAAGAGGGGGTGAGTAGTGGGGGGAGGGATGAGTGAGTAGTGGGGTGGGGGAAGAGGGAGGGGTGAGTAGTGGGTGGAGGGAGAGGGAGGTGGAGGGGTGAGTAGTGGGGTGGGGGGAAGAGGAAGGGTGAGTAGTGGGGGGGGGGGGAAGAGGGAGGGGTGAGTAGTGGGGTGGGGGAAGAGGGGAGTGAGTAGGGGTGGGGGAAGAGGGTGGGGTGAATAGTGGGATGGGGGGAAGATGGAGGAGTGAGTAGTGGGGGGAGTTGTGGGGGAGAGGGAGGGGTGAGTAGTGGGGGGAAGATGGAGGAGTGAGTAGTGGGGGGGGGGGGGGGAGAGAGAGATGGTTAAAGTTTGTCTGTTAAACAGAGAGCCGATTGTCAGCAGTGAGAAGAGAAGCACCTCTTGGAGCAGTGCCAGTCCTCTGCAGGGGAGTTGATGGATCCAGACTCTGACACCACACACACAGTGCGTTTGGGTGTTCGTGTGCGTGCGTGTGGTGATTACATAGCAGTATACCCATAGAGATCCTATTCAATTACAGTAAGGCATGTGATATATCAGAAATTGAGTAACACAATTATTGTCAACCTAAAATAGTGTCATATAATTATAAATACAGTTTAGGATAATACAGGTTTAAGACCAATTTTCTGTATAAATAGCCTCTAAAATATATGTCCTACAGTATGTAGCAACATTTGAAATGTATATTTTTTACAAAAGTAGAGACTCAGAGCTATAACGTTGTATATCATACACTGCAGTTGAGGAACAATGAGAAGGTAATTCTGCTTTGAAAGATGAATGTGAGTGTTTTGGTAGACCTACCGGAGAGCTCTTCTTTGTCCACACCCATTCAGCAGAATCGTTCACACCCTCTTAAGCTTTAGCCCCACCCATCTCTTTAAGGATTCGCAGTGTATTAAACAACTAAAGCTTTCGAGACTAAAAGTGATGAAAGTAGTGGCAAAAAGTAGTAGTAAAAAAATGAACTTTATCTAGTCCTTGGCCTACATCCTAATCTGACTTTGGTGGTTATTTTGGTGACTTTGATTGTATTGCATCTATGTAAATACGAGTAAAACCAAGCTCATGCTGTTCTCTCGGTCATGAAATGTTGACCCTGAGGATATTGGCTCTACAAATGGAGCCCAAATTGAGCTTAGTTCTCAATATAAAGTACCTGGGTGTCTGGATTGATGACAAGTTGTCCTTCGTAACGCCTATAGAAAACCTGACTAAGAAGAATATAAAGTACCTGGGTGTCTGGGTTGATGACAAGTTGTCCTTCGTAACGCCTATAGAAAACCTGACTAAGAAGAATATAAAGTACCTGGGTGTCTGGATTGATGACAAGTTGTCCTTCGTAACGCCTATAGAAAACCTGACTAAGAAGAATATAAAGTACCTGGGTGTCTGGATTGATGACAAGTTGTCCTTCGTAACGCCTATAGAAAACCTGACTAAGAAGAATATAAAGTACCTGGGTGTCTGGGTTGATGACAAGTTGTCCTTCGTAACGCCTATAGAAAACCTGACTAAGAAGAATATAAAGTACCTGGGTGTCTGGGTTGATGACAAGTTGTCCTTCGTAACGCCTATAGAAAACCTGACTAAGAAGAATATAAAGTACCTGGGTGTCTGGGTTGATGACAAGTTGTCCTTCGTAACGCCTATAGAAAACCTGACTAAGAAGAATATAAAGTACCTGGGTGTCTGGGTTGATGACAAGTTGTCCTTCGTAACGCCTATAGAAAACCTGACTAAGAAGAATATAAAGTACCTGGGTGTCTGGGTTGATGACAAGTTGTCCTTCGTAACGCCTATAGAAAACCTGACTAAGAAGAATATAAAGTACCTGGGTGTCTGGGTTGATGACAAGTTGTCCTTCGTAACGCCTATAGAAAACCTGACTAAGAAGCTAAGATTGTTTTTGTATATCGAAAATAAATCATTTTAAATAGGAAATAATAATGTTCAAATTCAAATAGCTTCTTCCTGTATTGGGTGATGTTGTTTACATGCACACGGCTCAACCTCTGTTTAAAACCCTTGGACCCAGTCTACCATTCAGCAATACGTTTTATCACAGGGGACCATTTTAGGACTCGTCATTGTAGTCTGCATATAAATGTGGGATTGGACCTCTCTGTCTGTAAGAAGAGAGCTGCGTTCTCTTGTATTTACAAAGTAATCTGACAGTTAATCCTTTCATATGTAACCTCCTTAATTACGTTAAGAATCATAAGTTACCAAACCCGTTCTCAGGAATGGATAACACTAGAGTTTCCGTATGTTAAGGTTTTCTTCCGGTGAAGGAGAGGAGGACCAAAATGCAGCGTGGTTATCTCGATACATCTTTAATAAAGATAATAACGAACAATACAAACCGTAATGTGAAAAACCAAAACAGCCCTATCTGGTACAAACAAACACAGAGACGGGAACAATCACCCACGAAAAACTCAAAGAATATGGCTGCCTAAATATGGTTCCCAATCAGAGACAACGATAACCACCTGCCTCTGATTGAGAACCACTCCAGGCAACCATAGACTATGCTAGATACACCCACTAAAGAATATGGCAATCATAGACTTTTCTAGACAACTATACTACACCACAATCCTATAACCTACAACAACAACAAAAAACTAGACAAAACAGACCACATAAATACCCATGTCACACCTGGCCTGACCAAAATAATAAAGAAAACACAAAATACTAAGACCAGGGGTGACACCTTAAGTCTCCACAGATTTGAGAAAATCTGTTGGGTTTTTGCCCCTAATTTGTGGAACAATCTGCAGAGTTCACTGCAGTTAGATGTGCTGGTGCCAGTTTACATTATTGATTGAGGACCTCTATGTAGTTGAATAGGACTGTTTTTATTAAATATGTTTCATTTGGTTATTGTGTGCTGAATTCTATTGTTTTATTTGGTTATTGTGTGCTGAATTCTATTGTTTTATTTTGTTATTGTGTGCTGAATTCTATTGTTTTATACACATGTGTGTTTTTTATTCTGTTTTTATTAAGATGAGCAATGTTGCAGTAGCATCATATTGTTTACTACTTCTACTACTTTTGCAGATATGAAAGGAGACCTCCCTCAGACTAGATGGTTGTAACATGCTGTGGATATGAAAGGAAACCTCCCTCAGACTAGATGGTTGTAACATGCTGTGGATATGAAAGGAGACCTCCCTCAGACTAGATGGTTGTAATATGCTGTGGATATGAAAGGAGACCACCCTCAGACTAGATGGTTGTAATATGTTGTGGATATGAAAGGAGACCTCCTCAGACTAGATGGTTGTAATATGTTGTGGATATGAAAGGAGACCTCCCTCAGACTAGATGGTTGTGATATGAAAGGAGACCTCCCAGACTAGATGGTTGTAACATGCTGTGGATATGAAAGGAGACCTCCCTCAGACTAGATGGTTGTAACATGCTGTGGATATGAAAGGAGACCTCCCTCAGACTAGATGGTTGTAACATGCTGTGGATATGAAAGGAGACCTCCCTCAGACTAGATGGTTGCTATATGTTGTGGATATGAAAGGAGACCTCCCTCAGACTAGATGGTTGTAACATGCTGTGGATATGAAAGGAGACCTCCCTCAGACTAGATGGTTGTAACATGCTGTGGATATGAAAGGAAACCTCCCTCAGACTAGATGGTTGTAACATGTTGTGGATATGAAAGGAGACCTCCTCAGACTAGATGGTTGTTATACGCTGTGGATATGAAAGGAAACCTCCCTCAGACTAGATGGTTGTAACATGTTGTGGATATGAAAGGAGACCTCCCTCAGACTAGATGGTTGTTATACGCTGTGGATATGAAAGGAGACCTCCCTCAGACTAGATGGTTGTAACATGTTGTGGATATGAAAGGAGACCTACCTCAGACTAGATGGTTGTTATATGTTGTGGATATGAAAGGAGACCTCCCTCAGACTAGATGGTTGTAACATGCTGTGGATATGAAAGGAGACCTCCCTCAGACTAGATGGTTGTTATATGTTGTGGATATGAAAGGAGACCTCCCTCAGACTAGATGGTTGTAACATGTTGTGGATATGAAAGGAGACCTCCCTCAGACTAGATGGTTGTAACATGCTGTGGATATGGATATGGTTGTTATAGATATGAAAGACCTCCCTCAGACTAGATGGTTGTAACATGCTGTGGATATGAAAGGAGACCTCCCTCAGACTAGATGGTTGTAATATGCTGTGGATATGAAAGGAAACCTCCCTCAGACTAGATGGTTGTAACATGCTGTGGATATGAAAGGAGACCTCCCTCAGACTAGATGGTTGTTATATGTTGTGGATATGAAAGGAGACCTCCCTCAGACTAGATGGTTGTTATATGTTGTGGATATGAAAGGAGACCTCCCTCAGACAGACTAGATGGTTGTTATATGTTGTGGATATGAAAGGAGACCTCCCTCAGACTAGATGGTTGTAATATGCTGTGGATATGAAAGGAGACCTCCCTCAGACTAGATGGTTGTTATATGTTGTGGATATGAAAGGAGACCTCCCTCAGACTAGATGGTTGTAACATGTTGTGGATATGAAAGGAGACCTCCCTCAGACTAGATGGTTGTAACATGCTGTGGATATGAAAGGAAACCTCCCTCAGACTAGATGGTTGTTATATGTTGTGGATATGAAAGGAGACCTCCCTCAGACTAGATGGTTGTAACATGCTGTGGATATGAAAGGAGACCTCCCTCAGACTAGATGGTTGTAATATGCTGTGGATATGAAAGGAGACCTCCCTCAGACTAGATGGTTGTAACATGCTGTGGATATGAAAGGAGACCTCCCTCAGACTAGATGGTTGTTATATACTGTGGATATGAAAGGAGACCTACCTCAGACTAGATGGTTGTAATATGTTGTGGATATGAAAGGAGACCTCCCTCAGACAGACTAGATGGTTGTTATATGGTTGTAATAGATGTAATATGCTGTGGATATGAAAGGAGACCTCCCCTCAGACTAGATGGTTGTAACATGCTGTGGATATGAAAGGAGACCTCCCTCAGACTAGAGTTATATACTGTGGATATGAAAGGAGACCTACCTCAGACTAGATGGTTGTAACATGTTGTGGATATGAAAGGAGACCTCCCTCAGACAGACTAGATGGTTGTTATATGTTGTGGATATGAAAGGAGACCTCCCTCAGACTAGATGGTTGTAACATGTTGTGGATATGAAAGGAGACCTCCCTCAGACTAGATGGTTGTTATATGTTGTGGATATGAAAGGAGACCTCCCCTCAGACTAGATGGTTGTTATATTGTGGATATGAAAGGAGACCTCCTCAGACTAGATGGTTGTTATATGTTGTGGATATGAAAGGATACCTCCCTCAGACTAGATGGTTGTAACATGTTGTGGATATGAAAGGAGACCTCCCTCAGACTAGATGGTTGTAACATGTTGTGGATATGAAAGGAGACCTCCCTCAGACAACATGGTTGCTATACGCTGTGCTTTGGTCAATCTAAATGATTCTGTTGAGCCATTTGAGTAGAGAGCACCTTCACCTCGGCGTCATGACAAAAGTGCCCCTTCCCTTCAACTGTATGAATAAAATAAAAGATTGTTTATGATATTGTAAACATGCTGTACTTCAACAGGCTATTTTGTTGTATTTTTGTTGTAATTAAAAGTATTTTATGTGTGATCTCTGCTCTGCCTTTCCCCATTGTCCGTCATTGTAAAATAAGAATTTGTTCTTCACTTACTTGCCTAGTAAAAAAAAAAAAACAAAATGGAATAAAATGTATTTATTTTAGCTGACCTATTCTTTCTTTCTTTTTACAATTTTTAAACACATTTTAGCATAGACAATGTAATTGTCATGGTAGTCTTAGTCAAACCATCTTCATTATCACAGTGGCACCTCCAAGAGTCGCTCAGACCTTCTGTGAGACAAGTATCTGGCATTGAACTTGGTGGTTCAGGTTCTCCGGACACTTTATTAGGTTGGACCCCGCTTTGTCTCCAGAACAGCCTGAATTCTGGCATTCAGAGCGTTCAATCGTTACTCAATTGGTATCGAGGAACCTAACGTGTGCCAGGAAAACATTCCCCCACACCAGTGCACCACCACCACTACCAGGTACCGTTGACACCGGGCAGGGTGGGGCTCATCCTGCTGACAACAAATTCTGCCATCAGCATGACGCAACAGGAACCGGATTTGTCGGACCAGGCAATGTTCTTCAACTCCTCGATTGTCCAGTGTTGGTGATGGCGTTGCCCACTGGAGCCTCTTCTTCTTGTTTTTAGCTGATAGGAACCCGCTGTGGTCGTCTGCTGCAAAAGGCCATCAGTGACCAGGACCGACGAGTTGTCCACTCAGAGATGTCGTTCTGCACACCACTGTTGTACTGCGCCGTTATTTGTCTGTTTGTGACACGATTCTTGCCATTCTCCTTCGATCCCCCCTCATCAACAAGCTGTTTCAGCCACAGAACTGCCACTGACTGGATGTTTGTCACACCGTTCTCTGTAAATCCTAGACTCTGTCGTGCGTGAAAAGCCCAGGAGGGCGGCCGTTTCTGAGATACTGAATTCGCCTGGCACAGACGATCATACCACGCTCAAACTCTTAGGTTACTCGTTTTTCACATTCTAACGTTCAATCAAACAGTAACTGAATGCCTCGATGCCTGTCTGCCCTTTTCTTGTCTATATTGAAAACATAATTGTAGGTTGGAAAAAGTATGTGAACCCCCTAATGGCTAATGACTTCTCCAAAAGCGAATTGAAGTCAGGAGTCAGACTGCAAGAGCACAGAGCAGAATGCTCAATGAGGTTAAGAAGAATCCTAGAGTGTCAGCTAAATTTATAATTTATTAGTATTATTAATTACCTGGATTTCTGCATACATTGGTCATATCTGCATACATTGGTCATATCTGCATACATTGGTCAGAACATGTTATCTGGTCTTCATCTAGGTCACAACAATAGACAAACACAATCTGCTTAAACTAATAACACACAAACAATTATACGTTTTCATGTCTTTATTGAACATACCGTGTAAACATTCACAGTGCAGGGTGGGAAAAGTATGTGAACCCTTGGATTTAATAACTGGTTGACCCTCCTTTGGCAGCAATAACCTCAACCAAACGTTTTCTGTAGTTATGGATCAGACCTGTAACAACGGTCAGGAGGAGATTTGGACCATTCCTCTTTACAAAACTGTTGCTTCCTAAGATCTTTACCGAAGACTCCAGAGCGT
This sequence comes from Oncorhynchus nerka, assembly GCF_034236695.1. Lineage (NCBI taxonomy): Eukaryota > Metazoa > Chordata > Actinopteri > Salmoniformes > Salmonidae > Oncorhynchus > Oncorhynchus nerka. Next base: position 59,159 of record NW_027039615.1, read on the forward strand.
ACTGATAATAAACGGAACAGATTTATTTCATGTTCTCCGTAACACATTCCAGTCGACTTCTCTCTACAGTGTCTTCAGCCCAACCCCTCTACTCTCTACAGTCTCCAGCCCAACAGTCGACTTCTCTCTACAGTGTCTTCAGCCCAACCCCTCTACTCTCTACAGTGTCTTCAGCCCAACCCCTCTACTCTCTACAGTATCTTCAGCCCAACCCCCTCTACTCTCTACAGTATTTTCAGCCCAACCCCTCTACTCTCTACAGTATCTTCAGCCCAACCCCTCTACTCTCTACAGTATCTCCAGCCCAACAGTCGACTTCTCTCTACAGTGTCTTCAGCCCAACCCCTCTACTCTCTACAGTATCTTCAGCTCAACCCCCTCTACTCTCTACAGTATTTTCAGCCCAACCCCCTCTACTCTCTACAGTATCTTCAGCCCAACCCCCTCTACTCTCTAGAGTATCTTCAGCCCAACTCTCCAACACATCATTGAACTTTAACCCGCCCTTTCATCTCGTAATCCAATCACTTCAATGCAAGAACGGAAGCCCCATTGTCATTTGTTAATTCAAATAACTCAACCCCCTGTATACAAATCCCATTGGCTGTTTGCAACCATTTGACATCTAAACTCATTAACATATAATACATTCCTCAATACACCACAAAAACTGTTTCAGTTCAGAAATATTCTTAGGATGTCTGGTGTGAACTGCTCTCTTGAGGTCATGCCATAGAATCTCAATCGGGTTGAGGTCATGCCATAGAATCTCAATCGGGTTGAGGTCATGCCATAGAATCTCAATCGGGTTGAGGTCATGCCATAGAATCTCAATCGGGTTGAGGTCATGCCATAGAATCTCAATCGGGTTGAGGTCATGCCATAGAATCTCAATCGGGTTGTGGTCATGCCATAGAATCTCAATCGGGTTGAGGTCATGCCATAGAATCTCAATCGGGTTGAGGTCATGCCACAGAATCTCAATCGGGTTGTGGTCATGCCACAGAATCTCAATCGGGTTGAGGTTAAGACTCTTGACTGGGCCACTCCGGAAGGCGTATTTTCTTCTGTTGAAGCCATTCTGTTGTTGATTTACTTCTGTGTTTTGGGTCGTTGTCCTGTTGCATCACCCAACTTCTGTGGAGCTTCAATTGGCGGACAGATAGCCTTACATTCTCCTGCAAAATGTCTTGATAAACTTGGGAATTAATTTTTCCCATCGATGATAGCAAGCAGTCCAGGCCCTGAGGCAGCAAAGCAGCCCCAAACCATGATGCTCCCTCCACCATACTTTACAGTTGGGATGAGGTTTTGATGTTGGTGTGCTGTGCCTTTCTTTTCTCCACACATAGTGTTGTGTTTTCCTTCCAAACAACTCAACTGTAGTTTCATCTGTCCACAGAATATTTTGCCAGTAGCACTGTGGAACATCCAGGTGCACTTTTGCAAACTTCAGAAGTGCAGCATTGTTTTTTCTTCTTCTGTGGTGTCCTCTCATGAACACCATTCTTGTTTAGTGTTCTTCTTCTGTGGTGTCCTCTCATGAACACCATTCTTGTTTAGTGTTCTTCTTCTGTGGTGTCCTCATGAACACCATTCTTGTTTAGTGTTCTTCTTCTGTGGTGTCCTCTCATGAACACCATTCTTGTTTAGTGTTCTTCTTCTGTGGTGTCCTCTCATGAACACCATTCTTGTTTAGTGTTCTTCTTCTGTGGTGTCCTCTCATGAACACCATTCTTGTTTAGTGTTCTTCTTCTGTGGTGTCCTCTCATGAACACCATTCTTGTTTAGTGTTTTAATGTATCGTAGACTCATCAACAGAGATGTTAGCATGTTCCAGATATTTCTGTAAGTCTTTAGCTGACACTCTAGGATTCTTCTTAACCTCGTTAAAATTCAATTCAATCTAGAATCGGCTTCCTATTTTGCAACAAAGCATCCTTCACTCATGCTGCCAAACATACCCTCGTAAAACTGACTATCCTACCGATCCTCGACTTCGGCGAGGTCATTTACAAAAATAGCCTCCAACACTCTACTCAGCAAATTGGATGTAGTCTATCACAGTGCCATCTGTTTTGTCATTAAAGCCCCATATACTACCCACTACTGCGACCTGTATGCTCGCCAGGTTGGCCCTCACTTCATATTCGTCGCCAAACCCACTGGCTCCAGATGATCTATAAGTCTCTGCTAGGTAAAGCCCCGCCTTATCTCAGCTCACTGGTCACCATAGCAGCACCCACCCATAGCACGCGCTCCAGCAGGTATATCGCACTGGTCATCCCCAAAGCCAGTTCTTCCTTTGGCCGCCCTTCCTTACAGTTCTCTGCTGCCAATGACTGGAACGAATAGTAAAAATCACTGAAGCTGGAGTCTTATATCTCCCTCACTAACTTTAAGCATCAGCTGTCAGAGCAGCTTAAAGATCATTGCACCTTACACAGCCCATCTGTAAAATAGCACACCCAACTACCTCATCCCCATGTTCTTATGAATTATTTTGCTCCTTTGCACCCCAGTATCTCTACTTGCACATTCATCTTCTGCACATCTATCACTCCAGAGTTAATGCTAAATTGTAATTATTTAGCCACTATGGCCTATTTATTGCCTTACCTCCTAATCTTACTATATTTGCACACACTGTTTATATATTTTTCTATTGTGTAACTCTGTGTTGCTGTCTTTGTTGCACTGCTTTGCTTTATCTTGGCCATGTTGCAGTTATAAATGAGAACTTGTTCTCAACTGGCCTACCTCGTTAAATAAAGGTGAAATTTAAAATTTAAAATAAAAAACAAACATACCTGATTCAACTTGTCAACTAATCATCAGGCCCTCAATAAGTTCAATCAGGTATGTTTGTCCGAGGCTACAACAACAATGTGTGTTGTTGGGGGTACTGGAGGACTGGAGTTGGGCGGTTGGGGTACTGGAGAACTGGAGTTGGGCGGTTGGGGGTACTGGAGAACTGGAGTTGGGCGGTTGGGGGTACTGGAGGACTGGAGTTGGGCGGTTGGGGGTACTGGAGGACTGGAGTTGGGCGGTTGGGGGTACTGGAGGACTGGAGTTGGGCGGTTGGGGGTACTGGAGAACTGGAGATGGGCTGTTGGGGGTACTGGAGGACTGGAGTTGGGCTGTTGGGGGTACTGGAGAACTGGAGATGGGCTGTTGGGGGTACTGGGGGACTTGAGTTGGGCTGTTGGGGGTACTGGGGACTTGAGTTGGGCTGTTGGGGGTACTGGAGGACTGGAGTTGGGCTGTTGGGGGTACTGGGGGACTTGAGTTGGGCTGTTGGGGAAACTGGAGGACTGGAGTTGGGCTGTTGGGGGTACAGGAGGACTGGAGTTGGGCTGTTGGGGGTACTGGAGGACTGGAGTTGGGCTGTTGGGGTACTGGAGGACTGGAGTTGGGCTGTTGGGGTACTGGAGGACTGGAGTTGGGCTGATGGGGTACTGGAGGACTGGAGTTGGGCTGTTGGGGTACTGGGGGACTTGAGTTGGGCTGTTGGGGGTACTGGAGGACTGGAGTTGGGCTGTTGGGGTACTGGAGGACTGGAGTTGGGCGGTTGGGGTACTGGAGGACTGGAGTTGGGCGGTTGGGGGTACTGGAGGACTGGAGTTGGGCTGTTGGGGGTACTGGAGGACTGGAGTTGGGCTGTTGGGGGTACTGGAGGACTGGAGTTGGGCTGTTGGGAGGACTGGAGTTGGGCTGTTGGGGGTACTGGAGGACTGGAGTTGGGAACCAACGCTGTAGGTCTATGGCTGCATTAGTGTTGCATGCCATTAGCAGCTGCAAAATGGGTTCACATGACTCACATCCTGAGATTGACAATCAAAAACTAATTGGAGAGCTTAAGACTGAACAAAAAGGTCATGTTCATTTGAGAATCAACATAGAAACAGACACATTAAACAAATATGTTTATTGCAGGATTAGTTGAAACACTTCACTTCAAGAATCAACACTATTTCATATCATTTCAAAGTGTACAACCAAGCTAACTCTTACAGTATGTTAGACGTCTTAGTAACAAGTAAGATATTTTATCACTAAAGTATAATTTCAGGTGAATTTTTTTTTTTTTTAAGTCAATACCAGTGGTGGCCAACCATCGCTCCACTGCTCAGTGATCTACTGGAGGAGCAGACTTCTATTCCAGCCCAGTAATAGATCTACTAGGGGACAGACTTCTATTCCAGCCCAGAAACAGATCTACTAGGGGACAGACTTCTATTCCAGCCCAGTAATAGATCTACTGGAGGAACAGACTTCTATTCCAGCCCAGAAACAGATCTACTAGGGGACAGACTTCTATTCCAGCCCAGTAATAGATCTACTGGGGGACAGACTTCTATTCCAGCCCAGTAATAGATCTACTTGGGGACAGACTTCTATTCCAGCCCAGTAATAGATCTACTTGGGGACAGACTTCTATTCCAGCCCAGTAATAGATCTACTTGGGGACAGACTTCTATTCCAGCCCAGTAATAGATCTACTGGAGGAACAGACTTCTATTCCAGCCCAGTAATAGATCTACAGGAGGAGCAGACTTCTATTCCAGCCCAGTAATAGATCTACAGGAGGAGCAGACTTCTATTCCAGCCCAGCAATAGAACACTTGATTATTAACTCATTAGGTTTGATCAGTTGAATCATGTGTATTATTAGTGTGGGTTGGAACAGAACCCTGCACACCCAACAGGGTTACCGGCTCCAATTGTAATAGGTTTATACATTATGTGTGACTTTTAAACTGTATTTAAAAAAAAAAATTACAACATTTGCTAACACACCTATAATCCATGGCATACAAGGATGTGCCCTTTATTAGGACCTCTTCGTCTGTAAACAGGGTTACCCAGCTCTTTGTGTCCGAGGACAGAAAACATCACACAAAAACCCGTCTGTAATTGTTGTGTTTTCACTCACAGGGTCTCCCACTGCCGCCCTTTTTATGTGTCTTTAGAAAAAAATGAAACAATGAGCAATCTTCCCGTAGTTTCCAGTCAGTGGTAGCAAAACAACTCCATGTGGACCATTTGGAGGACTTCCCCCAGACAGAGAGAGTCTGGTCTTCCAACATGGCACCTGGAATGGTTGCTAGGTGATTTGTGATGCAACTGCAAGTCCTCTATACCAGTATACCATAAACAGTGTTTTTTTATCGATATGCTGCAAACTACACCAGGGAAACGTTATGTTAACACCAGGGAAACGTTAGGTTCATTAGGTTAACACCAGGGACTCATTATGTTAACACCAGGGAAACGTTAGGTTAACACCAGGGAAACATTATGTTAACACCAGGGAAACATTAGGTTAACACCAGGGAAACATTATGTTAACACCAGGGAAACATTATGTTAACACCAGGTAAACATTTGGTTCATTAGGTTAACACCAGGGACTCATTATGTTAACACCAGGGAAACGTTAGGTTAACACCAGGGAAACATTATGTTAACACCAGGGAAACATTATGTTAACACCAGGAAACATTAGGTTAACACCAGGGAAACATTAGGTTAACACCAGGGAAACATTAGGTTCATTAGGTTAACACCAGGGACTCATTCGGTTAACATGAGATCAACATTAGGGACTCATGAGGTTAACATTTGATTAACATTAGGGACTCATTAGATTAACATTAGGTTAACATTAGATTAACATTAGGGACTCATTAGGTTAACGTTTCAAACTGCAAGGCATAACACCAGTGGCCTTAAGATGGTCTCCTCCTCTTGTCCTCTCTCTACTAATCACCATTTTGTTATCGATGCCACATTTCCCCTCTCCTCCCCTTCTCTTTTCTCTCTCCTCTCCCTCGATCTCCATCCCTCTCTCTCTCCTCTCCTTCTTCGATCCCTCTCTCCTAGGTGGTGAGGGATCAGATACAGTGCCTTGCGAAAGTATTCGGCCCCCTTGAACTTTGCGACCTTTTGCCACATTTCAGGCTTCAAACATAAAGATATAAAACTGTATTTTTTGTGAAGAATCAACAACAAGTGGGACACAATCATGAAGTGGAACGACATTTATTGGATATTTCAAACTTTTTTAACATTTCAAAAACTGAAAAATTGGGCGTGCAAAATTATTCAGCCCACTTAAGTTAATACTTTGTAGCGCCACCTTTTGCTGCGATTACAGCTGTAAGTCGCTTGGGGTATGTCTCTATCAGTTTTGCACATCAAGAGACTGAATTTTTCCCCCATTCCTCCTTGCAAAACAGCTCGAGCTCAGTGAGGTTGATGGAGAGCATTTGTGAACAGCAGTTTTCAGTTCTTTCCACAGATTCTCGATTGGATTCAGGTCTGGACTTTGACTTGGCCATTCTAACACCTGGATATGTTTATTTTTGAACCATTCCATTGTAGATTTTGCTTTATGTTTTGGATCATTGTCTTGTTGGAAGACAAATCTCCGTCCCAGTCTCAGGTCTTTTGCAGACTCCATCAGGTTTTCTTCCAGAATGGTCCTGTATTTGGCTCCATCCGTCTTCCCATCAATTTTAACCATCTTCCTGTCCCTGCTGAAGAAAAAGCAGGCCCAAACCATGATGCTGCCACCACCATGTTTGACAGTGGGGATGGTGTGTTCAGGTGATGAGCTGTGTTGCTTTTACGCCAAACATAACGTTTTGCATTGTTGCCAAAAAGTTCAATTTTGGTTTCATCTGACCAGAGCACCTTCTTCCACATGTTTGGTGTGTCTCCCAGGTGGCTTGTGGCAAACTTTAAACAACACTTTTATGGATATCTTTAAGAAATGGCTTTCTTCTTGCCACTCTTCCATAAAGGCCAGATTTGTGCAATATACGACCTATGTCCTATGGACAGAGTCTCCCACCTCAGCTGTAGATCTCTGCAGTTCATCCAGAGTGATCATGGGCCTCTTGGCTGCATCTCTGATCAGTCTTCTTGTATGAGCTGAAAGTTTAGAGGGACGGCCAGGTCTTGGTAGATTTGCAGTGGTCACGCCCAATCTTTCAGTTTTTGATTTGTTAAAAAGTTTGAAATATCCAATAAATGTCGTTCCACTTCATGATTGTGTCCCACTTGTTGTTGATTCTTCACAAAAATACAGTTTTATATCTTTATGTTTGAAGCCTGAAATGTGGCAAAAAAGGTCGCAAAGTTCAAGGGGGCCGAATACTTTCGCAAGGCACTGTATCTCACTGTATGGACTACAGGGCTGTCTGTACAGTACTGTGTTTATGTCATTGACATCTCTCTCCTTCTCTCTCCCTTCTTCGATCCCTCTACCTTCCAGGTGGTGAGGGATCAGATATCTCACTGTACGGTGAAGCTGCGTCAGACGACAGGCCTGATGGAGTATTGTCTAGAGGTCATCAAAGAGAACGACCCCAGCGGATTCCTACAGGTCAGTAGGAACGACCCCAGCGGATTCCTACAGGTCAGTAGAGGTCAGTAGAGGTCAGTAGAGGGCAGTGATGAGGATTCCTACAGGTCAATAGAGAACGACCCCAGCAGATTCCTACAGGTCAATAGAGAACGACCCCAGCAGATTCCTACAGGTCAATAGAGAACGACCCCAGAGGATTCCTACAGGTCAGTAGGAACGACCCCAGCGGATTCCTACAGGTCAGTAGAGGTCAGTAGAGGTCAGTAGAGGGCAGTGTGCCAAAGCTGGGTGAACTGATCGTCAGAACTGGTTTAAATCTGGTTGTAATTGAGTCCTTGTGTGCAAACCAGTTCTTGGTGTCTGTGTCACCTGCCGCCACACACAGCTACAGCTGGTGTGCATTAGGTACTCTCTGGAACCCAGGCCTTTGGCTACATCGGAGTTACTGAAGATATTATATGCTCATTTTTGTTAGTTACAAGACCGTAGCATTTTTTTCAATGTCACATCGTGTGGCGTCAAATCAGCCTTTACAGTCCACTGAGACGAGAGCGGAGGGTGATGCTGCCAGAGTGCGGAGGGTGATGCTGCGAGAGGGCGGAGGGTGATGCTGCAGAGCGCGGAGGGTGATGCTGCCAGAGCGCGGAGGGTGATGCTGCGAGAGGGCGGAGGGTGATGCTGCGAGAGGGCGGAGGTGTGCTGCGAGAGGGCGGAGGTGATGCTGCCAGAGGGCGGAGGGTGATGCTGCCAGAGGCGGAGGGTGATGCTGCCAGAGGGCGGAGGGTGATGCTGCCAGAGGGCGGAGGGTGATGCTGCCAGAGTGCGGAGGGTGATGCTGCCAGAGGGCGGAGGGTGATGCTGCGAGAGGGCGGAGGGTGATGCTGCCAGAGGCGGAGGGGTGATGCTGCCAGAGGGCGGAGGGTGATGCTGCGAGAGCGCGGAGGGTGATGCTGCCAGAGCGCGGAGGGTGATGCTGCCAGAGGGCGGAGGGTGATGCTGCCAGAGCGCGGAGGGTGATGCTGCCAGAGGGCGGAGGGTGATGCTGCCAGAGGGCGGAGGGTGATGCTGCGAGGGGCGGAGGGTGATGCTGCCAGAGGGCGGAGGGGTGATGCTGCCAGAGGGCAGAGGGTGATGCTGCCAGAGGGCGGAGGGTGATGCTGCCAGAGGGCGGAGGGTGATGCTGCCAGAGCGCGGAGGGTGATGCTGCGAGAACGAAGACCAGTCGAGAGCACAGACATTTGTTAGAGAAAGCAGAAGATGTGTGTCCCAAGGAGCTAAGACAAACCTGACCGCTTACAGGTAAAGGCTTTGAGCGAGTAAAACAGAATTGCCACAGATCCCCAAAAAAAAAAAAAATGTCTGAATCAAAAAATATAGAACCGTAAGCAAAGGAACATGGTTGAAATGTGTAGAACATTCACACGAAAGCATGAAAATCTACATCAATAATAGTCACTTTGTCAAGTTTTCATTCTTGGGGTCTCCCGAGTGGCGCACTGACATGTGACTAGTTTGTTTTTTTAGAAATATATTTAACACCACAACTTAGTTTATCCACTGACCACTGCAACATTTGCGTTAACTTGCTCATATCAAGAAACACATACAAAACCATTTGTGGAAAAGTAAAAGAGCGATTCGTGGGCTTTGTATTTTTGTGTGTTTTTTTAATGATCGAACAGTGAAACTAAAATGTATTGGTAGCTAGCTGGTGAGGATTTCATTTAAATTTGGTGAACAAGCTGAAGCTTCCCAAGTCGTTCGTTTGGTGCTAACTGCTCATACCGGTGGACACGAGCTGAACAGACGGCTCGGTAGAGCGTCTGTGTGACGTCACGCGCGCAAAGAAGGCTCACCCGACGAGTTCTACGTCGAGACTCATGATTATCCACTAGATAACACAGCCAGAGTCTAAATGAGCTGTATCGTAAAACTTAATGAAAAAAACAAAAATAGGTTCCAAAAGCGGTTCTTTGGCTCTCCACCGTTGGATAACCTTTTTTGTTGTTGTTCCCAGATAGAACCATTTTTGGGTTCCAGATAGAACCCTTTTCAGTTCCATGTAGAACGCTCTGTGGAAAGGGTTCTTACATGGAACCCAAAATAGGTTCTTCAAAGGGTTCATCCAAAGAACCCTTTTAGGTTCTAGATTGCACCTTTTTTCTACAACTGTAGGATTAGGCGTTAGCAGTGTGGTTAAGGTTGGGCTTTAAAAACTCATTTTAATAAGATAAATTCTAGAAATTAGGTGTGGTTTAGCCATAATAATTATGGCTTTGTGGCTGTGTTAACGAGTGACTGCTAGAATTTTCACCTGTAATAAAATGATAGTAAAAAGAGTTCTGTTGCTAGAGCAAGATGTCTTTGTGACAAGAGGAGAAATCCATGGGGATGCGATGTATTTGGGGGCGTAAGTATCACTGCATAAAAAATTAAAAATAGTCTCTGCTCTCAAATTAATATTTTGCACGCAACACCAGCAATGATGTTCTGCTCTCTGAAAGTCACAAGCAACTCAGGTAATTTGCGTCCCCCTAACTGTGCGCTCCCGGCACTCATTTCGCTACACTCGCAATAACATCTGCTAACCATGCGTATGACATTTTGATTTGATTTGACTCGTCCTCCGCTCACGGACCCAACCATCTTCTCTCAGTATTTGCTAGACGAATGATGTTTCATCTTGCTCACGGACCAACCATCTTCTCTCAGTATTTGCTAGACGAATGATGTTTCATCTTGCTCACGGACCAACCATCTTCTCTCAGTATTTGCTAGACGAATGATGTTTCATCTTGCTCACGGACCAACCATCTTCTCTCAGTATTTGCTAGACCAATGACGTTTCATCTTGCTCACGGACCAACCACCTTCTCTCAGTATTTGCTTGACCAATGATGTTTCATCTTGCTCACGGACCAACCACCTTCTCTCAGTATTTGCTAGACCAATGACGTTTCATCTTGCCGCACGCAATGGACTTTAGAGTCTGAGTTGACGCCCTATGACATCGGCTTTTAGAAAATAACTGAGGAGAAGGGGCTACTTTTTTTGTTGTTTTAGAAGTGTCTGAGATTAAATCCTCTGCGTCCCATATTGCCCCCTGTTCCCCAAATAGTGCGCTATTTTTGACCTAACTCTAACTTTACTTCTAACCCTATGGGCCCCTAGTGCACTAATGTAGGGAATAGAGTGCAAATTGGTACGCACATTTGACCATGTGTGACCCTGTGTGACCCTCTATGCAACCCCCCCCAGATCTCAGACGCCCTGATCAGGAGGGTGCACATGACTGAGGGCCAGTGGGGGAAGGGAACCCTGACCCCCAGGATGACCAGTGACTTTGACCTGACCCTGGACAGCGGACCCCTGTTACAGACCATCCACCAACTGGACTTCATACAGATGAAAGGTAGAGAGGAGAGGAGGGAGAGGGAGAGGGAGAGGAGAGGATAGGGGATGGGAGGGGAGAGAGGAGAGAGGGGAGGGAGGAGGGGAGAGGGAGAGGATAGGGGACGGGAGGGAGAGGGGAGAGAGGAGAGGGGAGGGGAGGGGAGGGAGAGGGAGGGGAGGGGAGGGGAGGGAGAGGGGAGAGAGGAGAGGAGAGGGGAGGGAGGGGAGAGAGGGGAGAGAGGGAGAGGGAGAGGAGAGGAGAGGAGAGGAGAGGAGAGGAGAGGAGAGGAGAGGAGAGGAGAGGAGGGAGGGGGGGGAGAGAGGAGAGGAGAGGAGAGGAGAGGAGAGGAGAGGAGAGGGAGGGGAGGAGGGGGAGGGAGGGGAGGGAGAGGGGAGAGAGAGAGAGGGGAGGGGAGGGGAGGGGAGGGAGAGGGAGAGGGGAGAGGAGAGGAGAGGGGAGGGGAGGGGAGAGGAGAGGAGAGGAGAGGGAGAGGAGAGGAGAGGAGAGGAGAGGAGAGGAGAGGAGAGGAGAGGGAGAGGAGGAGGGGAGAGGAGAGGAGAGGAGAGGAGAGGAGAGGAGAGGAGAGGAGAGGAGAGGAGAGAGGGAGGAGAGGGGAGGGGAGGGGAGGGGTTACTGTCATAACTGTAGTAACCATATTGTATTAATACTTAGTTACAAAACAGACAGAAAGAGGTGAGAGTTTATTAGTCTGTACATAATCATTACCCTACATGGATGCCATTACTCTTGTAGAGAAGGGGGTGATTAGTGAGACCACTGCCTAGTGAGACCACTGCCTAGTGAGACCACTGCCTAGTGAGACCACTGCCTAGTTAGACCACTGCCTAGTTAGACCACTGCCTAGTTAGACCACTGCCTAGTTAGACCACTGCCTAGTGAGACCACTGCCTAGTTAGACCACTGCCTAGTGAGACCACTGCCTAGTGAGACCACTGCCTAGTTAGAAATGTGGTTAATTTGTTTTATACCATAGGTTGATTTAAATGATCTCTCTCCCTCTCCCTCTCACTCTCTCTCCCTCTCACTCTCTCTGTCTCACTCTCCCTCTCCTCTCTCTCTCTCTCTCTCTCTCTCTGTCTCTCTGTCTGTCTCTCTCTCTCTGTCTCTCTCCCTCTCCCTCTCTGTCTCTCTCTGTCTCTCTCTGTCTCTCTGTCTCTCTGTGTCTCTCTCTGTCTCTCTGTCTCACTCTCTCTCTCTCTCTCTCTCTCTCTCTCTCTCTCTCTGTCTCTCTGTCTCTGTCTCTCTCCCTCTCGCTCTCTCTCTCTTTCTCCCCTCTCTCTATCTGTCTCTCTCTGTCTCTCTCTCTCTGTCTCTCTCCCTCTCCCTCTCCCTCTCTGTCTCTCTGTCTCTCTCTGTCTCTCTGTCTCACTCTCTCTCCCTCTCGCTCTCTCTCTCTCTCTCTCTCTCTCTCTGTCTCTCTCTGTCTCTCTGTCTCTGTCTCTCTCCCTCTCGCTCTCGCTCTCTTTCTCCCTCTCTCTCTATCTGTCTCTCTGTCTCTCTCTCTCTCTGTGTCTCTCTCTCTGTGTCTCTCTCTGTCTCTGTCTCTCTCCCTCTTGCTCTCTCTCTCTCTCTCTCTGTCTCTCTCTCTCTCTCTGTCTCTCTCTCTCTCTGTGTCTCTCTCTCTCCTCTCTGTCTCTCTTCTCTCTCTGTCTCTCTGTCACTCTCTGTCTGTCTGTCTGTCTGTCTGTCTCTCTCTCTCTCTCTCTTTCTGTCTCTCTCTCGGTCTCTCTCCTCTCTCTCTCTCTCTCTCTCTCTCTGTCTCTCTCTCTCTCTCTCTCTCTCTCTCTCTCTCTCTCTCCCTCTCTGTCTCTCTCTCTCTCTGTCTCTCTTCTCTCTCTGTCTCTCTGTCACTCTCTGTCTGTCTGTCTCTCTCTCTCTTTACCCCCCTTCTAGTTCCGTCTGCCCCCATGCTCCAGCTGGAGGAATGCTGCACCATCAACAACAGTGCCACGTTGTCATGGAAACAACCACCTCTCTCCACCATCGCTGTGGAAGGATACATCCTGGAGCTGGACGATGGCAACGTGGGGACAGTTTAGGTGGGTGTTGTCATAGTAACGTGGGACAGTTCAGGGTGGGCATTGTGTCTCCATAGTGACGGGGGACAGTTCAGGGTGGGCGTTGTGTCTCCATAGTAATGTGGGACAGTTCAGGGTGGGCATTGTGTCTCCATAGTAACGGGGGGACAGTTCAGGGGTGGGCGTTGTGTCTCCATAGTAACGTGGGACAATTCAGGGGTGGGCATTGTGTCTCCATAGTAACGGGGGACAGTTCAGGGTGGGCGTTGTGTCTCCATAGTAACGGGGACAGTTCAAAACCATTCGAAAACACACCGTATCAAACCTAACACACTCAAAAGGATTTGAGCTACAATTAAAGTTGTGTCCTTCACTGCTGTATTCAGACCTGAACAAAGGGTCTCTTATAGAGAACCAGGGCGGGAGGGTGGAGAATGTGAAAGCCAGGCATTGAATCCCCGTCTGCCTCACAGGTCGTTGTCCCCTTCTGATGTCGTGTGTCTGTTGCGTGTGTGTCTGTTGCGTGTGTGTCTGTTGCGTGTGTGTGTCTGTTGTGTGTGTGTGTGTGTCTGTTGCGTGTGTGTCTGTTGCGTGTGTGTCTGTTGTGTGTGTCTGTTGCATGTGTGTGCGTCTGTTGTGTGTGAGCCTGTCTTGTGTGTGTGTCGTGTGTGTCTTGTGTGTGTGTGTGTGTCTGTTGCGTGTGTGTCTGTTGCGTGTGTGTGTCTGTTGCGTGTGTGTCTATTGTGTGTGTGTCTGTAACGTGTGTGTCTGTTGCGTGTGTCTGTCGTGTGTGTGCCTGTCTTGTGTGTGTCTGTAGTGTGTTGTGTGTGTGTGTGTGTGTGTGTGTGTGTGTGTGTGTGTGTGTGTGTGTGTGTGTGTGTGTGTGTGTGTGTGTGGATGGAACCCTCTGATTGATACGGGTCATGTGACCGCGAGGGAGTTCAATGACATTGTGTCAGGTGGAAGGGCCTGGTACATAACACAACTGATGGGATGGTCTCTCATACACACACACACACACACACACACACACACACACACACTCACACACACACACACACGCACGCACACACGACACACAACACACAAGACAGGCACACACACACACACACACGACACACACACACAAGACAGGCACACACACACACACACACGACACACACACACACGACACACACACACACACGGCACACACACACACGCGACAGACACACACACACACACACACACACACACACACACACACACACACACACACAGGAAGTGTTATCCTCAGATCAAAGCTGCAGTCTGCCCTGGAGGTCAGAGCTCTGTAATCTGTATGTCTAAAGCCCCTCCAAGACCCCTCCTCTGTGCTAAACTGTAGCACTGACAGGCTGCTAAACTGTATAGGAGCAGGTTACTGTATAGGAGCAGGTTACTGTATAAGAGCAGGTTACTGTGTAGGAGCAGGTTACTGTATAGGAGCAGGTTACTGTATAGGAGCAGGTTACTGTGTAGGAGCAGGTTACTGTGTAGGAGCAGGTTACTGTGTAGGAGCAGGTAGGAGCAGGTTACTGTATAGGAGCAGGTTACTGTGTAGGAGCAGGTTACTGTATAAGAGCAGGTTACTGTATAGGAGCAGGTTACTGTGTAGGAGCAGGTTACTGTATAGGAGCAGGTTACTGTGTAGGAGCAGGTTACTGTATAGGAGCAGGTTACTGTGTAGGAGCAGGTTACTGTATAAGAGCAGGTTACTGTATAGGAGCAGGTTACTGTATATGAGCAGGTTACTGTATAGGACCAGGTTACTGTATAAGAGCAGGTTACTGTATAGGAGCAGCTTACTGTATAGGACCAGGTTACTGTGTAGGAGCAGGTTACTGTATAGGACCAGGTTACTGTATAAGAGCAGGTTACTGTATAGGAGCAGGTTACTGTATAGGACCAGGTTACTGTGTAGGAGCAGGTTACTGTATAGGAGCAGGTTACTGTATAAGAGCAGGTTACTGTATAGGAGCAGGTTACTGTATAGGAGCAGGTTACTGTATAAGAGCAGGTTACTGTATAAGAGCAGGTTACTGTATAAGAGCAGGTTACTGTATAGGAGCAGGTTACTGTATAAGAGCAGGTTACTGTATAAGAGCAGGTTACTGTATAGGAGCAGGTTACTGTATAAGAGCAGGTTACTGTATATGAGCAGGTTACTGTATACGAGCAGGTTACTGTATAGGAGCAGGTTACTGTGTAGGAGCAGGTTACTGTATAAGAGCAGGTTACTGTATAGGAGCAGGTTACTGTATAAGAGCAGGTTACTGTATAGGAGCAGGTTACTGTATAGAGCAGGTTACTGTATAGGAGCAGGTTACTGTATAGGAGCAGGTTACTGTATGTTACTGTATGCAGGTTACTGTATAGAGCAGGTTACTGTATACTGAGCAGGTTACTGTATAGGAGCAGGTTACTGTATAGGAGCAGGTTACTGTATAAGAGCAGGTTACTGTATAGGAGCAGGTCACTGTATAAGAGCAGGTTACTGTATAAGAGCAGGTTACTGTATAGGAGCAGGTTACTGTATAGGAGCAGGTTACTGTATACTGTATAGGAGCAGGTTACTGTATAAGAGCAGGTTACTGTATAGGTTACTGTGTAGGAGCAGGTAGGAGCAGGTTACTGTATAGGAGCAGGTTACTGTATAGGAGCAGGCAGGTTACTGTATAGGAGCAGGTTACTGTATAGAGCAGGTTACTGTATAGAGCAGGTTACTGTAGGTTACTGTATAGGAGCAGGTTACTGTATAAGAGCAGGTTACTGTATAGGAGCAGGTTACTGTGTAGGAGCAGGTTACTGTATAGGAGCAGGTTACTGTATAGGAGCAGGTTACTGTATAAGAGCAGGTTACTGTGTAGGAGCAGGTTACTGTATAGGAGCAGGTTACTGTATAGGAGCAGGTTACTGTGTAGGAGCAGGTTACTGTGTAGGAGCAGGTTACTGTGTAGGAGCAGGTAGGAGCAGGTTACTGTATAGGAGCAGGTTACTGTGTAGGAGCAGGTTACTGTATAAGAGCAGGTTACTGTATAGGAGCAGGTTACTGTGTAGGAGCAGGTTACTGTATAGGAGCAGGTTACTGTGTAGGAGCAGGTTACTGTATAGGAGCAGGTTACTGTGTAGGAGCAGGTTACTGTATAAGAGCAGGTTACTGTATAGAGCAGGTTACTGTATATGAGCAGGTTACTGTATAGGACCAGGTTACTGTATAAGAGCAGGTTACTGTATAGGAGCAGCTTACTGTATAGGACCAGGTTACTGTGTAGGAGCAGGTTACTGTATAGGACCAGGTTACTGTATAAGAGCAGGTTACTGTATAGGAGCAGGTTACTGTATAGGACCAGGTTACTGTGTAGGAGCAGGTTACTGTATAGGAGCAGGTTACTGTATAAGAGCAGGTTACTGTATAAGAGCAGGTTACTGTATAGGAGCAGGTTACTGTATAAGAGCAGGTTACTGTATAAGAGCAGGTTACTGTATAAGAGCAGGTTACTGTATAGGAGCAGGTTACTGTATAAGAGCAGGTTACTGTATAAGAGCAGGTTACTGTATAGGAGCAGGTTACTGTATAAGAGCAGGTTACTGTATATGAGCAGGTTACTGTATACGAGCAGGTTACTGTATAGGAGCAGGTTACTGTGTAGGAGCAGGTTACTGTATAAGAGCAGGTTACTGTATAGGAGCAGGTTACTGTATAAGAGCAGGTTACTGTATAGGAGCAGGTTACTGTATAGGAGCAGGTTACTGTATAGGAGCAGGTTACTGTATAGGAGCAGGTTACTGTATAGGAGCAGGTTACTGTATAGGAGCAGGTTACTGTATACGAGCAGGTTACTGTATAGGAGCAGGTTACTGTATAGGAGCAGGTTACTGTATAAGAGCAGGTTACTGTATAGGAGCAGGTCACTGTATAAGAGCAGGTTACTGTATAAGAGCAGGTTACTGTATAGGAGCAGGTTACTGTATAGGAGCAGGTTACTGTATAAGAGCAGGTTACTGTATACGAGCAGGTTACTGTATAGGAGCAGGTTACTGTATAGGAGCAGGTTACTGTATAAGAGCAGGTTACTGTATAGGAGCAGGTTACTGTATAAGAGCAGGTTACTGTATAGGAGCAGGTTACTGTATAGGAGCAGGTTACTGTATAAGAGCAGGTTACTGTGTAGGAGCATAGAGCAGGTTACTGTATAGACAGGTTACTGTATAGGAGCAGGTTACTGTATAGGAGCAGGTTACTGTATAGGAGCAGGTTACTGTATAAGAGCAGGTTACTGTATAAGAGCAGGTTACTGTATAGGAGCAGGTTACTGTATAGGAGGTTACTGTATAGGGTTACAGGTTACTGTATAGGAGCAGGTTACTGTATAAGAGCAGGTTACTGTATAGGAGCAGGTTACTGTATAAGAGCAGGTTACTGTATAAGAGCAGGTTACTGTATAGGAGCAGGTTACTGTATAAGAGCAGGTTACTGTATAGGAGCAGGTTACTGCATAGGAGCAGGTTACTGTATAAGAGCAGGTTACTGTATAGGAGCAGATTACTGTATAAGAGCAGGTTACTGTATAGGAGCAGGTTACTGTATAAGAGCAGGTTACTGTATAGGAGCAGGTTACTGTATAGGAGCAGGTTACTGTATAAGAGCAGGTTACTGTATAGGAGCAGGTTACTGTATACCAGGTTACTGTTACTGTATAGGAGCAGGTTACTGTGTAGGAGCAGGTTACTGTATAAGAGCAGGTTTACTGTATAAGAGCAGGTTGCTGTGCAGGTTACTGTATAGAGCAGGTTACTGTATAGGAGCAGGTTACTGTATAGGAGCAGGTTACTGTATAGGAGCAGGTTACTGTATAAGAGCAGGTTACTGTATAGGAGCAGGTTACTGTATAGGGCAGGTTACTGTAGCAGGTTACTGTATAGGAGCAGGTTACTGTATAGGAGCAGGTTACTGTATAAGAGCAGGTTACTGTATAGGACCAGGTTACTGTATAAGAGCAGGTTACTGTATAGGAGCAGGTTACTGTATAGGAGCAGGTTACTGTATAGAGCAGGTTACTGTATAGGAGCAGGTTACTGTATATGAGCAGGTTACTGTGTAGGAGCAGGTTACTGTATAAGAGCAGGTTACTGTATAGGAGCAGGTTACTGAGCAGGTTACTGTATAGGACCAGGTTACTGTATAAGAGCAGGTTACTGTATAGGAGCAGGTTACTGTATAGACCAGGTTACTGTGTGTAGGAGCAGGTTACTGTATAGGAGCAGGTTACTGTACTGGAGCAGGTTACTGTATAAGAGCAGGTTACTGTATAGGAGCAGGTTACTGTATAAGAGCAGGTTACTGTGTAGGAGCAGGTTACTGTATACGAGCAGGTTACTGTATAGGAGCAGGTTACTGTATAGGAGCAGGTTACTGTATAAGAGCAGGTTACTGTGTAGGAGCAGGTTACTGTATATGAGCAGGTTACTGTATAGGACCAGGTTACTGTATAAGAGCAGGTTACTGTATAGGAGCAGGTTACTGTATATTAGCAGGTTACTGTATAGGACCAGGTTACTGTATAAGAGCAGGTTACTGTATAGGAGCAGGTTACTGTATAGGACCAGGTTACTGTGTAGGAGCAGGTTACTGTATAGGAGCAGGTTACTGTATAGGAGCAGGTTACTGTATAAGAGCAGGTTACTGTATAGGAGCAGGTTACTGTATAGGAGCAGGTTACTGTATAAGAGCAGGTTACTGTGTAGGAGCAGGTTACTGTATACGAGCAGGTTACTGTATAGGAGCAGGTTACTGTGTAGGAGCAGGTTACTGTATAAGAGCAGGTTACTGTATAGGAGCAGGTTACTGTATAAGAGCAGGTTACTGTATAGGAGCAGGTTACTGTATAGGAGCAGGTTACTGTATAAGAGCAGGTTACTGTGTAGGAGCAGGTAGGAGCAGGTTACTGTATAGGAGCAGGTTACTGTATAGGAGCAGGTTACTGTATAAGAGCAGGTTACTGTATAAGAGCAGGTTACTGTATAGGAGCAGGTTACTGTATAAGAGCAGGTTACTGTATAGGAGCAGGTTACTGTATAGGACCAGGTTACTGTATAAGAGCAGGTTACTGTATAGGAGCAGGTTACTGTATAGGAGCAGGTTACTGTATAGGAGCAGGTTACTGTATAAGAGCAGGTTACTGTGTAGGAGCAGGTAGGAGCAGGTTACTGTATAGGAGCAGGTTACTGTATAAGAGCAGGTTACTGTATAGGAGCAGGTTACTGTATAGGAGCAGGTTACTGTATAAGAGCAGGTTACTGTATAAGAGCAGGTTACTGTAAAAGAGCAGGTTACTGTATAAGAGCAGGTTACTGTATAGGAGCAGGTTACTGTATATGAGCAGGTTACTGTATAGGACCAGGTTACTGTATAAGAGCAGGTTACTGTATAGGAGCAGGTTACTGTATAGGACCAGGTTACTGTGTAGGAGCAGGTTACTGTATAGGAGCAGGTTACTGTATAGGAGCAGGTTACTGTATAAGAGCAGGTTACTGTGTGGGCAGGTAGGAGCAGGTTACTGTATAGGAGCAGGTTACTGTATAATAGCAGGTTACTGTGTAGGAGCAGGTTACTGTATACGAGCAGGTTACTGTATAGGAGCAGGTTACTGTGTAGGAGCAGGTTACTGTATAAGAGCAGGTTACTGTATAGGAGCAGGTTACTGTATAAGAGCAGGTTACTGTATAGGAGCAGGTTACTGTATAAGAGCAGGTTACTGTATAGGAGCAGGTTACTGTATAAGAGCAGGTTATAGCAGGTTACTGTATAGGAGCAGGGCAGGTTACTGTATAGGAGCAGGTTACTGTATAAGAGCAGGTTACTGTATATGAGCAGGTTACTGTATAGGAGCAGGTTACTGTATAAGAGCAGGTTACTGTATAGGAGCAGGTTACTAGACCAGGTTATAGGAGCAGGTTACTGTATAGGAGCAGGTTACTGTATAGGAGCAGGTTACTGTATAAGAGCAGGTTACTGTATAGGAGCAGGTTACTGTATAGGAGCAGGTTACTGTATAATAGCAGGTTACTGTGTAGGAGCAGGTTACTGTATACGAGCAGGTTACTGTATAGGAGCAGGTTACTGTGTAGGAGCAGGTTACTGTATAAGAGCAGGTTACTGTATAGGAGCAGGTTACTGTATAAGAGCAGGTTACTGTATAGGAGCAGGTTACTGTATAGGAGCAGGTTACTGTATAAGAGCAGGTTACTGTGTAGGAGCAGGTAGGAGCAGGTTACTGTATAGGAGCAGGTTACTGTATAAGAGCAGGTTACTGTATAGGAGCAGGTTACTGTATAAGAGCAGGTTACTGTATAGTTACTGAGGGGCAGGTTACTGTTAGGAGCAGGTTACTGTATAGGAGCAGGTTACTGTATACGAGCAGGTTACTGTATAGAGCAGGTTACAGGTTACTGTATAGGAGCAGGTTACTGTATAAGAGCAGGTTACTGTATAGGAGCAGGTTACTGTATAGGAGCAGGTTACTGTGTAGGAGCAGGTTACTGTATAGGAGCAGGTTACTGTATAGGAGCAGGTTACTGTATAAGAGCAGGTTACTGTATAGGAGCAGGTTACTGTATAAGAGCAGGTTACTGTAGGGCAGGTAGGAGCAGGTTACTGTATAGGAGCAGGTACTGTATGTTACTGTATAGGAGCAGGTTACTGTATAGGAGCAGGTTACTGTATAGAGCAGGTTACTGTATAAGAGCAGGTTACTGTAAAGAGCAGGTTACTGTATAAGAGCAGGTTGCACAGCCCAGGAGCAGGTTGCTGTGAGCAGGTTACTGTATAGGAGCAGGTTACTGTATAGAGCAGGTTACTGTATAAGAGCAGGAGCAGGTTACTGTATAGACTGCAGGTTACTGTATAGGAGCAGGTTACTGTATAAGAGCAGGTTATAGACAGGTTACTGTATAAGAGCAGGTTACTGTATAGGAGCAGGTAGGAGCAGGTTACTGTATAGGAGCAGGTTACTGTTATAAGAGGCAGGTTACTGTATAGAGCAGGTTACTGTATAGAGCAGGTTACTGTATACCAAGACAGGTTACTGTATAAGAGCAGGTTACTGTAAAAGATAGGTTACTAGCAATACGTAACTGAACGAAGCATACC